>NW_026909019.1:300000-600000 GCF_033115175.1 Lepus europaeus | reverse complement strand
CACGACTTTGTCCAGCTATGACTGGATGAAACTGGAAATACCTGGTTTTGTTTTGGCTAACTCAATCCGAAATATTGTGAAAGCCTCTGTGTTTGTGTTTGCGGGATATTATCAATGGACTTTCTAGTTTTGAATGTTTTTATCAGGGAACATTTAATTTTGTACCGTTGAAGACTAATTGGTTCATCATGGGAACAGGAGCTCTACACATTCGTATTTTCGGGGGAGAAAACTAGACGAACTGCGGCAAACAAACATGATATTTATGTTGGTATAGATGACATTTTATGCACTTGCCTAACGAAAATACTTTGCCTTTCTCCAAAACAATTTTTACTCTGATTTTCTCGGTCCATTGCATACGAATGCCACACCACTTTGTACGGATATGACTGGATGTAACCGGAAATATCTGCTTTTGCTTGGCTAACTCAATCCCAGATATTGCTACAGCCTCTGTGTTTGTGTTTTCTGGATATTATCAACGGACTTTATTGTTTTGAATGTTTTTTATCAGGGAACATTTAGTTTTGTGCTTGGAAACACTACTTCATTCCACATGGAGACACCATCTCTACACATTCGTATTTTCTAGGGAGAAAGCTAGAGGAACAGCGGCAAACAATCATGATATTTCTGTTTGTATCGATGGCATTTCATGCACTCATCTAAAGCAAAGACTTTGCTTTTCTCCAAACCATTTTTACTGTGATTTTCTCGGTCCACTGCATACAAATTCCACACCAGTTTGTCCGGATATGACTGGATGAAACCGGAAATATCCAGTTTTGTTTTGGATAACTCAATCCCAGATATTGCTACAGCCTTTGTGTTTGTCTCTACCTGGTATTATCCACGGACTTTATTGTTTTGAATTTTTTTAATCAGGAAACATTTAAGTTTAATCTTCGAAACACTAATTGTTTCCACATGGAGATTCCAGCTCTACACATTCGTATTTTCTAGGGAGAAACCTAGAGGAACTGGGGCAAACAAACATGATGTTGCTGTTTGCATAGATGACATTTTATGCACTTGCCTAACGAAAACTCTTTGCTTTTCTCTAAAACCTTTTTTACTGTGATTTTCTTGGTCCATTGCATAGGAATTCCAAACCACGTTTTCCGTATATGACTGGATGAAACCAGAAATATCCGGTTGTGTTTTGCTAACTCAATGCAAAATATGTTGAAAGCCTCTGTGTTTGTGTTTTCTGGATATTATCGATGGACTTTATTGTTTTGAATATTTTTATCAGGGAACATTTAATTTTGTAACGTAGAAACACTAAAGGTTCATCATGGGGACAGCAGCTCTACACATTCGTATTTTCTAGGGAGAAAGCTAGAGGAATGGCGGCAAACAAACATGATATTTCTGTTTGTATAGATGACATTTTATGCACTTTTCTAACGAAAAGACTTTGTTTTTCTCCAAAACCATTTTTAATGTGATTTTCTCTGTCCATTGCATACGAACTCCACACCAGTTTGTCCGGATATGACTGGATGAAACCGGAAATATCCGGGTTTTTTTTGGCTAACTCAGTCCCAGATATTGCTACAGCCTGTGTGTTTGTGTATTCCTGATTTTATCCGTGGATTTTATTGTTTTGAATGTTTTTTATCAGGGAACATTTAATTTGTGCTTGCAAACACTAATTGGCTCCGCATGCAGACACACTTTCTACGTATTCATATTTTCTAGGTAGAAAGCTAGAGGAACTGCCGCAAACAATCATGATATTTCTGTTTGTATCGATGACATTTTATGCACTTGCCTAAGGAAAAGCCTTTGCTTTTCTCCAAAACCATTTTTAATCTGATTTTCTCGGTCCATTGCATATGAATTCCACACCAGTTTCTCCGGATATGACTGGATGAAACCGGAAATATCCGGTATTGTTTTGGCTAACTCAATCCCAGATATTGCTACAGCTTCTGTGTTTGTGTATTCCTGATATTATCCACGGACTTTATTGTTTTGAATGTTTTTTTTATCAGGGAACATTTAATTTTGTGCTTGGAATCACCAATTGGTTCCACATGGAGACACCAGCTCTACATGCTTTTATTTTCTAGGGAGAAAGCTAGAGGAACTGCGGCAAACAACATGATATTTCTGTTTGTATCGGTGGTATTTTATGCACTTGCCTAACGAAAAGACTTTGCTTTTCTCCAAAACCATTTTTAATGTGATTTTTCTCGTTCCATTGCATATGAATTTCACACGACTTTGTCCAGCTATGACTGGATGAAACTGGAAATACCTGGTTTTGTTTTGGCTAACTCAATCTGAAATATTGTGAAAGCCTCTGTGTTTGTGTTTGCGGGATATTATCAATGGACTTTCTAGTTTTGAATGTTTTTATCAGGGAACATTTAATTTTGTACCGTTAAAGACTAATTGGTTCATCATGGGAACAGGAGCTCTACACATTCGTATTTTCGGGGGAGAAAACTAGACGAACTGCGGCAAACAAACATGATATTTATGTTGGTATAGATGACATTTTATGCACTTGCCTAACGAAAATACTTTGCCTTTCTCCAAAACAATTTTTACTCTGATTTTCTCGGTCCATTGCATACGAATGCCACACCACTTTGTACGGATATGACTGGATGTAACCGGAAATATCTGCTTTTGCTTGGCTAACTCAATCCCAGATATTGCTACAGCCACTGTGTTTGTGTTTTCTGGATATTATCAACGGACTTTATTGTTTTGAATGTTTTTTATCAGGGAACATTTAGTTTTGTGCTTGGAAACACTACTTCATTCCACATGGAGACACCATCTCTACACATTCGTATTTTCTAGGGAGAAAGCTAGAGGAACAGCGGCAAACAATCATGATATTTCTGTTTGTATCGATGGCATTTCATGCACTCATCTAAAGCAAAGACTTTGCTTTTCTCCAAACCATTTTTACTGTGATTTTCTCGGTCCACTGCATACAAATTCCACACCAGTTTGTCCGGATATGACTGGATGAAACCGGAAATATCCAGTTTTGTTTTGGATAACTCAATCCCAGATATTGCTACAGCCTTTGTGTTTGTCTCTACCTGGTATTATCCACGGACTTTATTGTTTTGAATTTTTTTAATCAGGAAACATTTAAGTTTAATCTTCGAAACACTAATTGTTTCCACATGGAGATTCCAGCTCTACACATTCGTATTTTCTAGGGAGAAACCTAGAGGAACTGGGGCAAACAAACATGATGTTGCTGTTTGCATAGATGACATTTTATGCACTTGCCTAACGAAAACTCTTTGCTTTTCTCTAAAACCTTTTTTACTGTGATTTTCTTGGTCCATTGCATAGGAATTCCAAACCACGTTTTCCGTATATGACTGGATGAAACCAGAAATATCCGGTTGTGTTTTGCTAACTCAATGCAAAATATGTTGAAAGCCTCTGTGTTTGTGTTTTCTGGATATTATCGATGGACTTTATTGTTTTGAATATTTTTATCAGGGAACATTTAATTTTGTAACGTAGAAACACTAAAGGTTCATCATGGGGACAGCAGCTCTACACATTCGTATTTTCTAGGGAGAAAGCTAGAGGAATGGCGGCAAACAAACATGATATTTCTGTTTGTATAGATGACATTTTATGCACTTTTCTAACGAAAAGACTTTGTTTTTCTCCAAAACCATTTTTAATGTGATTTTCTCTGTCCATTGCATACGAACTCCACACCAGTTTGTCCGGATATGACTGGATGAAACCGGAAATATCCGGGTTTTTTTTGGCTAACTCAGTCCCAGATATTGCTACAGCCTGTGTGTTTGTGTATTCCTGATTTTATCCGTGGATTTTATTGTTTTGAATGTTTTTTATCAGGGAACATTTAATTTGTGCTTGCAAACACTAATTGGCTCCGCATGCAGACACACTTTCTACGTATTCATATTTTCTAGGTAGAAAGCTAGAGGAACTGCCGCAAACAATCATGATATTTCTGTTTGTATCGATGACATTTTATGCACTTGCCTAACGAAAAGCCTTTGCTTTTCTCCAAAACCATTTTTAATCTGATTTTCTCGGTCCATTGCATATGAATTCCACACCAGTTTCTCCGGATATGACTGGATGAAACCGGAAATATCCGGTATTGTTTTGGCTAACTCAATCCCAGATATTGCTACAGCTTCTGTGTTTGTGTATTCCTGATATTATCCACGGACTTTATTGTTTTGAATGTTTTTTTTATCAGGGAACATTTAATTTTGTGCTTGGAATCACCAATTGGTTCCACATGGAGACACCAGCTCTACATGCTTTTATTTTCTAGGGAGAAAGCTAGAGGAACTGCGGCAAACAACATGATATTTCTGTTTGTATCGGTGGTATTTTATGCACTTGCCTAACGAAAAGACTTTGCTTTTCTCCAAAACCATTTTTAATGTGATTTTTCTCGTTCCATTGCATATGAATTTCACACGACTTTGTCCAGCTATGACTGGATGAAACTGGAAATACCTGGTTTTGTTTTGGCTAACTCAATCCGAAATATTGTGAAAGCCTCTGTGTTTGTGTTTGCGGGATATTATCAATGGACTTTCTAGTTTTGAATGTTTTTATCAGGGAACATTTAATTTTGTACCGTTGAAGACTAATTGGTTCATCATGGGAACAGGAGCTCTACACATTCGTATTTTCGGGGGAGAAAACTAGACGAACTGCGGCAAACAAACATGATATTTATGTTGGTATAGATGACATTTTATGCACTTGCCTAACGAAAATACTTTGCCTTTCTCCAAAACAATTTTTACTCTGATTTTCTCGGTCCATTGCATACGAATGCCACACCACTTTGTACGGATATGACTGGATGTAACCGGAAATATCTGCTTTTGCTTGGCTAACTCAATCCCAGATATTGCTACAGCCACTGTGTTTGTGTTTTCTGGATATTATCAACGGACTTTATTGTTTTGAATGTTTTTTATCAGAGAACATTTAGTTTTGTGCTTGGAAACACTACTTCATTCCACATGGAGACACCATCTCTACACATTCGTATTTTCTAGGGAGAAAGCTAGAGGAACAGCGGCAAACAATCATGATATTTCTGTTTGTATCGATGGCATTTCATGCACTCATCTAAAGCAAAGACTTTGCTTTTCTCCAAACCATTTTTACTGTGATTTTCTCGGTCCACTGCATACAAATTCCACACCAGTTTGTCCGGATATGACTGGATGAAACCGGAAATATCCAGTTTTGTTTTGGATAACTCAATCCCAGATATTGCTACAGCCTTTGTGTTTGTCTCTACCTGGTATTATCCACGGACTTTATTGTTTTGAATTTTTTTAATCAGGAAACATTTAAGTTTAATCTTCGAAACACTAATTGTTTCCACATGGAGATTCCAGCTCTACACATTCGTATTTTCTAGGGAGAAACCTAGAGGAACTGGGGCAAACAAACATGATGTTGCTGTTTGTATAGATGACATTTTATGCACTTGCCTAACGAAAACTCTTTGCTTTTCTCTAAAACCTTTTTTACTGTGATTTTCTTGGTCCATTGCATAGGAATTCCAAACCACGTTTTCCGTATATGACTGGATGAAACCAGAAATATCCGGTTGTGTTTTGCTAACTCAATGCAAAATATGTTGAAAGCCTCTGTGTTTGTGTTTTCTGGATATTATCGATGGACTTTATTGTTTTGAATATTTTTATCAGGGAACATTTAATTTTGTAATGTAGAAACACTAAAGGTTCATCATGGGGACAGCAGCTCTACACATTCGTATTTTCTAGGGAGAAAGCTAGAGGAACGGCGGCAAACAAACATGATATTTCTGTTTGTATAGATGACATTTTATGCACTTTTCTAACGAAAAGACTTTGTTTTATTCCAAAACCATTTTTAATGTGATTTTCTCTGTCCATTGCATACGAATTCCACACCAGTTTGTCCGGATATGACTGGATGAAACCGGAAATATCCGGGTTTTTTTTGGCTAACTCAATCCCAGATATTGCTACAGCCTGTGTGTTTGTGTATTCCTGATTTTATCCGTGGATTTTATTGTTTTGAATGTTTTTTATCAGGGAACATTTAATTTGTGCTTGCAAACACTAATTGGCTCCGCATGCAGACACACTTTCTACGTATTCATATTTTCTAGGTAGAAAGCTAGAGGAACTGCCGCAAACAATCATGATATTTCTGTTTGTATCGATGACATTTTATGCACTTGCCTAACGAAAAGCCTTTGCTTTTCTCCAAAACCATTTTTAATCTGATTTTCTCGGTCCATTGCATATGAATTCCACACCAGTTTCTCCGGATATGACTGGATGAAACCGGAAATATCCGGTATTGTTTTGGCTAACTCAATCCCAGATATTGCTACAGCTTCTGTGTTTGTGTATTCCTGATATTATCCACGGACTTTATTATTTTGAATGTTTTTTTTATCAGGGAACATTTAATTTTGTGCTTGGAATCACCAATTGGTTCCACATGGAGACACCAGCTCTACATGCTTTTATTTTCTAGGGAGAAAGCTAGAGGAACTGCGGCAAACAACATGATATTTCTGTTTGTATCGGTGGTATTTTATGCACTTGCCTAACGAAAAGACTTTGCTTTTCTCCAAAACCATTTTTAATGTGATTTTTCTCGTTCCATTGCATATGAATTTCACACGACTTTGTCCAGCTATGACTGGATGAAACTGGAAATACCTGGTTTTGTTTTGGCTAACTCAATCCGAAATATTGTGAAAGCCTCTGTGTTTGTGTTTGCGGGATATTATCAATGGACTTTCTAGTTTTGAATGTTTTTATCAGGGAACATTTAATTTTGTACCGTTGAAGACTAATTGGTTCATCATGGGAACAGGAGCTCTACACATTCGTATTTTCGGGGGAGAAAACTAGACGAACTGCGGCAAACAAACATGATATTTATGTTGGTATAGATGACATTTTATGCACTTGCCTAACGAAAATACTTTGCCTTTCTCCAAAACAATTTTTACTCTGATTTTCTCGGTCCATTGCATACGAATGCCACACCACTTTGTACGGATATGACTGGATGTAACCGGAAATATCTGCTTTTGCTTGGCTAACTCAATCCCAGATATTGCTACAGCCTCTGTGTTTGTGTTTTCTGGATATTATCAACGGACTTTATTGTTTTGAATGTTTTTTATCAGGGAACATTTAGTTTTGTGCTTGGAAACACTACTTCATTCCACATGGAGACACCATCTCTACACATTCGTATTTTCTAGGGAGAAAGCTAGAGGAACAGCGGCAAACAATCGTGATATTTCTGTTTGTATCGATGGCATTTCATGCACTCATCTAAAGCAAAGACTTTGCTTTTCTCCAAACCATTTTTACTGTGATTTTCTCGGTCCACTGCATACAAATTCCACACCAGTTTGTCCGGATATGACTGGATGAAACCGGAAATATCCAGTTTTGTTTTGGATAACTCAATCCCAGATATTGCTACAGCCTTTGTGTTTGTCTCTACCTGGTATTATCCACGGACTTTATTGTTTTGAATTTTTTTAATCAGGAAACATTTAAGTTTAATCTTCGAAACACTAATTGTTTCCACATGGAGATTCCAGCTCTACACATTCGTATTTTCTAGGGAGAAACCTAGAGGAACTGGGGCAAACAAACATGATGTTGCTGTTTGTATAGATGACATTTTATGCACTTGCCTAACGAAAACTCTTTGCTTTTCTCTAAAACCTTTTTTACTGTGATTTTCTTGGTCCATTGCATAGGAATTCCAAACCACGTTTTCCGTATATGACTGGATGAAACCAGAAATATCCGGTTGTGTTTTGCTAACTCAATGCAAAATATGTTGAAAGCCTCTGTGTTTGTGTTTTCTGGATATTATCGATGGACTTTATTGTTTTGAATATTTTTATCAGGGAACATTTAATTTTGTAACGTAGAAACACTAAAGGTTCATCATGGGGACAGCAGCTCTACACATTCGTATTTTCTAGGGAGAAAGCTAGAGGAACGGCGGCAAACAAACATGATATTTCTGTTTGTATAGATGACATTTTATGCACTTTTCTAACGAAAAGACTTTGTTTTTCTCCAAAACCATTTTTAATGTGATTTTCTCTGTCCATTGCATACGAACTCCACACCAGTTTGTCCGGATATGACTGGATGAAACCGGAAATATCCGGGTTTTTTTTGGCTAACTCAGTCCCAGATATTGCTACAGCCTGTGTGTTTGTGTATTCCTGATTTTATCCGTGGATTTTATTGTTTTGAATGTTTTTTATCAGGGAACATTTAATTTGTGCTTGCAAACACTAATTGGCTCCGCATGCAGACACACTTTCTACGTATTCATATTTTCTAGGTAGAAAGCTAGAGGAACTGCCGCAAACAATCATGATATTTCTGTTTGTATCGATGACATTTTATGCACTTGCCTAACGAAAAGCCTTTGCTTTTCTCCAAAACCATTTTTAATCTGATTTTCTCGGTCCATTGCATATGAATTCCACACCAGTTTCTCCGGATATGACTGGATGAAACCGGAAATATCCGGTATTGTTTTGGCTAACTCAATCCCAGATATTGCTACAGCTTCTGTGTTTGTGTATTCCTGATATTATCCACGGACTTTATTATTTTGAATGTTTTTTTTATCAGGGAACATTTAATTTTGTGCTTGGAATCACCAATTGGTTCCACATGGAGACACCAGCTCTACATGCTTTTATTTTCTAGGGAGAAAGCTAGAGGAACTGCGGCAAACAACATGATATTTCTGTTTGTATCGGTGGTATTTTATGCACTTGCCTAACGAAAAGACTTTGCTTTTCTCCAAAACCATTTTTAATGTGATTTTTCTCGTTCCATTGCATATGAATTTCACATGACTTTGTCCAGCTATGACTGGATGAAACTGGAAATACCTGGTTTTGTTTTGGCTAACTCAATCCGAAATATTGTGAAAGCCTCTGTGTTTGTGTTTGCGGGATATTATCAATGGACTTTCTAGTTTTGAATGTTTTTATCAGGGAACATTTAATTTTGTACCGTTGAAGACTAATTGGTTCATCATGGGAACAGGAGCTCTACACATTCGTATTTTCGGGGGAGAAAACTAGACGAACTGCGGCAAACAAACATGATATTTATGTTGGTATAGATGACATTTTATGCACTTGCCTAACGAAAATACTTTGCCTTTCTCCAAAACAATTTTTACTCTGATTTTCTCGGTCCATTGCATACGAATGCCACACCACTTTGTACGGATATGACTGGATGTAACCGGAAATATCTGCTTTTGCTTGGCTAACTCAATCCCAGATATTGCTACAGCCACTGTGTTTGTGTTTTCTGGATATTATCAACGGCCTTTATTGTTTTGAATGTTTTTTATCAGGGAACATTTAGTTTTGTGCTTGGAAACACTACTTCATTCCACATGGAGACACCATCTCTACACATTCGTATTTTCTAGGGAGAAAGCTAGAGGAACAGCGGCAAACAATCATGATATTTCTGTTTGTATCGATGGCATTTCATGCACTCATCTAAAGCAAAGACTTTGCTTTTCTCCAAACCATTTTTACTGTGATTTTCTCGGTCCACTGCATACAAATTCCACACCAGTTTGTCCGGATATGACTGGATGAAACCGGAAATATCCAGTTTTGTTTTGGATAACTCAATCCCAGATATTGCTACAGCCTTTGTGTTTGTCTCTACCTGGTATTATCCACGGACTTTATTGTTTTGAATTTTTTTAATCAGGAAACATTTAAGTTTAATCTTCGAAACACTAATTGTTTCCACATGGAGATTCCAGCTCTACACATTCGTATTTTCTAGGGAGAAACCTAGAGGAACTGGGGCAAACAAACATGATGTTGCTGTTTGTATAGATGACATTTTATGCACTTGCCTAACGAAAACTCTTTGCTTTTCTCTAAAACCTTTTTTACTGTGATTTTCTTGGTCCATTGCATAGGAATTCCAAACCACGTTTTCCGTATATGACTGGATGAAACCAGAAATATCCGGTTGTGTTTTGCTAACTCAATGCAAAATATGTTGAAAGCCTCTGTGTTTGTGTTTTCTGGATATTATCGATGGACTTTATTGTTTTGAATATTTTTATCAGGGAACATTTAATTTTGTAATGTAGAAACACTAAAGGTTCATCATGGGGACAGCAGCTCTACACATTCGTATTTTCTAGGGAGAAAGCTAGAGGAACGGCGGCAAACAAACATGATATTTCTGTTTGTATAGATGACATTTTATGCACTTTTCTAACGAAAAGACTTTGTTTTTCTCCAAAACCATTTTTAATGTGATTTTCTCTGTCCATTGCATACGAATTCCACACCAGTTTGTCCGGATATGACTGGATGAAACCGGAAATATCCGGGTTTTTTTTGGCTAACTCAATCCCAGATATTGCTACAGCCTGTGTGTTTGTGTATTCCTGATTTTATCCGTGGATTTTATTGTTTTGAATGTTTTTTATCAGGGAACATTTAATTTGTGCTTGCAAACACTAATTGGCTCCGCATGCAGACACACTTTCTACGTATTCATATTTTCTAGGTAGAAAGCTAGAGGAACTGCCGCAAACAATCATGATATTTCTGTTTGTATCGATGACATTTTATGCACTTGCCTAACGAAAAGACTTTGCTTTTCTCCAAAACCATTTTTAATGTGATTTTTCTCGTTCCATTGCATATGAATTTCACACGACTTTGTCCAGCTATGACTGGATGAAACTGGAAATACCTGGTTTTGTTTTGGCTAACTCAATCCGAAATATTGTGAAAGCCTCTGTGTTTGTGTTTGCGGGATATTATCAATGGACTTTCTAGTTTTGAATGTTTTTATCAGGGAACATTTAATTTTGTACCGTTGAAGACTAATTGGTTCATCATGGGAACAGGAGCTCTACACATTCGTATTTTCGGGGGAGAAAACTAGACGAACTGCGGCAAACAAACATGATATTTATGTTGGTATAGATGACATTTTATGCACTTGCCTAACGAAAATACTTTGCCTTTCTCCAAAACAATTTTTACTCTGATTTTCTCGGTCCATTGCATACGAATGCCACACCACTTTGTACGGATATGACTGGATGTAACCGGAAATATCTGCTTTTGCTTGGCTAACTCAATCCCAGATATTGCTACAGCCTCTGTGTTTGTGTTTTCTGGATATTATCAACGGACTTTATTGTTTTGAATGTTTTTTATCAGGGAACATTTAGTTTTGTGCTTGGAAACACTACTTCATTCCACATGGAGACACCATCTCTACACATTCGTATTTTCTAGGGAGAAAGCTAGAGGAACAGCGGCAAACAATCGTGATATTTCTGTTTGTATCGATGGCATTTCATGCACTCATCTAAAGCAAAGACTTTGCTTTTCTCCAAACCATTTTTACTGTGATTTTCTCGGTCCACTGCATACAAATTCCACACCAGTTTGTCCGGATATGACTGGATGAAACCGGAAATATCCAGTTTTGTTTTGGATAACTCAATCCCAGATATTGCTACAGCCTTTGTGTTTGTCTCTACCTGGTATTATCCACGGACTTTATTGTTTTGAATTTTTTTAATCAGGAAACATTTAAGTTTAATCTTCGAAACACTAATTGTTTCCACATGGAGATTCCAGCTCTACACATTCGTATTTTCTAGGGAGAAACCTAGAGGAACTGGGGCAAACAAACATGATGTTGCTGTTTGTATAGATGACATTTTATGCACTTGCCTAACGAAAACTCTTTGCTTTTCTCTAAAACCTTTTTTACTGTGATTTTCTTGGTCCATTGCATAGGAATTCCAAACCACGTTTTCCGTATATGACTGGATGAAACCAGAAATATCCGGTTGTGTTTTGCTAACTCAATGCAAAATATGTTGAAAGCCTCTGTGTTTGTGTTTTCTGGATATTATCGATGGACTTTATTGTTTTGAATATTTTTATCAGGGAACATTTAATTTTGTAACGTAGAAACACTAAAGGTTCATCATGGGGACAGCAGCTCTACACATTCGTATTTTCTAGGGAGAAAGCTAGAGGAACGGCGGCAAACAAACATGATATTTCTGTTTGTATAGATGACATTTTATGCACTTTTCTAACGAAAAGACTTTGTTTTTCTCCAAAACCATTTTTAATGTGATTTTCTCTGTCCATTGCATACGAATTCCACACCAGTTTGTCCGGATATGACTGGATGAAACCGGAAATATCCGGGTTTTTTTTGGCTAACTCAATCCCAGATATTGCTACAGCCTGTGTGTTTGTGTATTCCTGATTTTATCCGTGGATTTTATTGTTTTGAATGTTTTTTATCAGGGAACATTTAATTTGTGCTTGCAAACACTAATTGGCTCCGCATGCAGACACACTTTCTACGTATTCATATTTTCTAGGTAGAAAGCTAGAGGAACTGCCGCAAACAATCATGATATTTCTGTTTGTATCGATGACATTTTATGCACTTGCCTAACGAAAAGCCTTTGCTTTTCTCCAAAACCATTTTTAATCTGATTTTCTCGGTCCATTGCATATGAATTCCACACCAGTTTCTCCGGATATGACTGGATGAAACCGGAAATATCCGGTATTGTTTTGGCTAACTCAATCCCAGATATTGCTACAGCTTCTGTGTTTGTGTATTCCTGATATTATCCACGGACTTTATTATTTTGAATGTTTTTTTTATCAGGGACCATTTAATTTTGTGCTTGGAATCACCAATTGGTTCCACATGGAGACACCAGCTCTACATGCTTTTATTTTCTAGGGAGAAAGCTAGAGGAACTGCGGCAAACAACATGATATTTCTGTTTGTATCGGTGGTATTTTATGCACTTGCCTAACGAAAAGACTTTGCTTTTCTCCAAAACCATTTTTAATGTGATTTTTCTCGTTCCATTGCATATGAATTTCAGACGACTTTGTCCAGCTATGACTGGATGAAACTGGAAATACCTGGTTTTGTTTTGGCTAACTCAATCCGAAATATTGTGAAAGCCTCTGTGTTTGTGTTTGCGGGATATTATCAATGGACTTTCTAGTTTTGAATGTTTTTATCAGGGAACATTTAATTTTGTACCGTTGAAGACTAATTGGTTCATCATGGGAACAGGAGCTCTACACATTCGTATTTTCGGGGGAGAAAACTAGACGAACTGCGGCAAACAAACATGATATTTATGTTGGTATAGATGACATTTTATGCACTTGCCTAACGAAAATACTTTGCCTTTCTCCAAAACAATTTTTACTCTGATTTTCTCGGTCCATTGCATACGAATGCCACACCACTTTGTACGGATATGACTGGATGTAACCGGAAATATCTGCTTTTGCTTGGCTAACTCAATCCCAGATATTGCTACAGCCTCTGTGTTTGTGTTTTCTGGATATTATCAACGGACTTTATTGTTTTGAATGTTTTTTATCAGGGAACATTTAGTTTTGTGCTTGGAAACACTACTTCATTCCACATGGAGACACCATCTCTACACATTCGTATTTTCTAGGGAGAAAGCTAGAGGAACAGCGGCAAACAATCATGATATTTCTGTTTGTATCGATGGCATTTCATGCACTCATCTAAAGCAAAGACTTTGCTTTTCTCCAAACCATTTTTACTGTGATTTTCTCGGTCCACTGCATACAAATTCCACACCAGTTTGTCCGGATATGACTGGATGAAACCGGAAATATCCAGTTTTGTTTTGGATAACTCAATCCCAGATATTGCTACAGCCTTTGTGTTTGTCTCTACCTGGTATTATCCACGGACTTTATTGTTTTGAATTTTTTTAATCAGGAAACATTTAAGTTTAATCTTCGAAACACTAATTGTTTCCACATGGAGATTCCAGCTCTACACATTCGTATTTTCTAGGGAGAAACCTAGAGGAACTGGGGCAAACAAACATGATGTTGCTGTTTGTATAGATGACATTTTATGCACTTGCCTAACGAAAACTCTTTGCTTTTCTCTAAAACCTTTTTTACTGTGATTTTCTTGGTCCATTGCATAGGAATTCCAAACCACGTTTTCCGTATATGACTGGATGAAACCAGAAATATCCGGTTGTGTTTTGCTAACTCAATGCAAAATATGTTGAAAGCCTCTGTGTTTGTGTTTTCTGGATATTATCGATGGACTTTATTGTTTTGAATATTTTTATCAGGGAACATTTAATTTTGTAACGTAGAAACACTAAAGGTTCATCATGGGGACAGCAGCTCTACACATTCGTATTTTCTAGGGAGAAAGCTAGAGGAACGGCGGCAAACAAACATGATATTTCTGTTTGTATAGATGACATTTTATGCACTTTTCTAACGAAAAGACTTTGTTTTTCTCCAAAACCATTTTTAATGTGATTTTCTCTGTCCATTGCATACGAATTCCACACCAGTTTGTCCGGATATGACTGGATGAAACCGGAAATATCCGGGTTTTTTTTGGCTAACTCAATCCCAGATATTGCTACAGCCTGTGTGTTTGTGTATTCCTGATTTTATCCGTGGATTTCATTGTTTTGAATGTTTTTTATCAGGGAACATTTAATTTGTGCTTGCAAACACTAATTGGCTCCGCATGCAGACACACTTTCTACGTATTCATATTTTCTAGGTAGAAAGCTAGAGGAACTGCCGCAAACAATCATGATATTTCTGTTTGTATCGATGACATTTTATGCACTTGCCTAACGAAAAGCCTTTGCTTTTCTCCAAAACCATTTTTAATCTGATTTTCTCGGTCCATTGCATATGAATTCCACACCAGTTTCTCCGGATATGACTGGATGAAACCGGAAATATCCGGTATTGTTTTGGCTAACTCAATCCCAGATATTGCTACAGCTTCTGTGTTTGTGTATTCCTGATATTATCCACGGACTTTATTATTTTGAATGTTTTTTTTATCAGGGACCATTTAATTTTGTGCTTGGACTCACCAATTGGTTCCACATGGAGACACCAGCTCTACATGCTTTTATTTTCTAGGGAGAAAGCTAGAGGAACTGCGGCAAACAACATGATATTTCTGTTTGTATCGGTGGTATTTTATGCACTTGCCTAACGAAAAGACTTTGCTTTTCTCCAAAACCATTTTTAATGTGATTTTTCTCGTTCCATTGCATATGAATTTCAGACGACTTTGTCCAGCTATGACTGGATGAAACTGGAAATACCTGGTTTTGTTTTGGCTAACTCAATCCGAAATATTGTGAAAGCCTCTGTGTTTGTGTTTGCGGGATATTATCAATGGACTTTCTAGTTTTGAATGTTTTTATCAGGGAACATTTAATTTTGTACCGTTGAAGACTAATTGGTTCATCATGGGAACAGGAGCTCTACACATTTGTATTTTCGGGGGAGAAAACTAGACGAACTGCGGCAAACAAACATGATATTTATGTTGGTATAGATGACATTTTATGCACTTGACTAACGAAAATACTTTGCCTTTCTCCAAAACAATTTTTACTCTGATTTTCTCGGTCCATTGCATACGAATGCCACACCACTTTGTACGGATATGACTGGATGTAACCGGAAATATCTGCTTTTGCTTGGCTAACTCAATCCCAGATATTGCTACAGCCTCTGTGTTTGTGTTTTCTGGATATTATCAACGGACTTTATTGTTTTGAATGTTTTTTATCAGGGAACATTTAGTTTTGTGCTTGGAAACACTACTTCATTCCACATGGAGACACCATCTCTACACATTCGTATTTTCTAGGGAGAAAGCTAGAGGAACAGCGGCAAACAATCATGATATTTCTGTTTGTATCGATGGCATTTCATGCACTCATCTAAAGCAAAGACTTTGCTTTTCTCCAAACCATTTTTACTGTGATTTTCTCGGTCCACTGCATACAAATTCCACACCAGTTTGTCCGGATATGACTGGATGAAACCGGAAATATCCAGTTTTGTTTTGGATAACTCAATCCCAGATATTGCTACAGCCTTTGTGTTTGTCTCTACCTGGTATTATCCACGGACTTTATTGTTTTGAATTTTTTTAATCAGGAAACATTTAAGTTTAATCTTCGAAACACTAATTGTTTCCACATGGAGATTCCAGCTCTACACATTCGTATTTTCTAGGGAGAAACCTAGAGGAACTGGGGCAAACAAACATGATGTTGCTGTTTGTATAGATGACATTTTATGCACTTGCCTAACGAAAACTCTTTGCTTTTCTCTAAAACCTTTTTTACTGTGATTTTCTTGGTCCATTGCATAGGAATTCCAAACCACGTTTTCCGTATATGACTGGATGAAACCAGAAATATCCGGTTGTGTTTTGCTAACTCAATGCAAAATATGTTGAAAGCCTCTGTGTTTGTGTTTTCTGGATATTATCGATGGACTTTATTGTTTTGAATATTTTTATCAGGGAACATTTAATTTTGTAACGTAGAAACACTAAAGGTTCATCATGGGGACAGCAGCTCTACACATTCGTATTTTCTAGGGAGAAAGCTAGAGGAACGGCGGCAAACAAACATGATATTTCTGTTTGTATAGATGACATTTTATGCACTTTTCTAACGAAAAGACTTTGTTTTTCTCCAAAACCATTTTTAATGTGATTTTCTCTGTCCATTGCATACGAATTCCACACCAGTTTGTCCGGATATGACTGGATGAAACCGGAAATATCCGGGTTTTTTTTGGCTAACTCAATCCCAGATATTGCTACAGCCTGTGTGTTTGTGTATTCCTGATTTTATCCGTGGATTTCATTGTTTTGAATGTTTTTTATCAGGGAACATTTAATTTGTGCTTGCAAACACTAATTGGCTCCGCATGCAGACACACTTTCTACGTATTCATATTTTCTAGGTAGAAAGCTAGAGGAACTGCCGCAAACAATCATGATATTTCTGTTTGTATCGATGACATTTTATGCACTTGCCTAACGAAAAGCCTTTGCTTTTCTCCAAAACCATTTTTAATCTGATTTTCTCGGTCCATTGCATATGAATTCCACACCAGTTTCTCCGGATATGACTGGATGAAACCGGAAATATCCGGTATTGTTTTGGCTAACTCAATCCCAGATATTGCTACAGCTTCTGTGTTTGTGTATTCCTGATATTATCCACGGACTTTATTATTTTGAATGTTTTTTTATCAGGGAACATTTAATTTTGTGCTTGGAATCACCAATTGGTTCCACATGGAGACACCAGCTCTACATGCTTTTATTTTCTAGGGAGAAAGCTAGAGGAACTGCGGCAAACAACATGATATTTCTGTTTGTATCGGTGGTATTTTATGCACTTGCCTAACGAAAAGACTTTGCTTTTCTCCAAAACCATTTTTAATGTGATTTTTCTCGTTCCATTGCATATGAATTTCACACGACTTTGTCCAGCTATGACTGGATGAAACTGGAAATACCTGGTTTTGTTTTGGCTAACTCAATCCGAAATATTGTGAAAGCCTCTGTGTTTGTGTTTGCGGGATATTATCAATGGACTTTCTAGTTTTGAATGTTTTTATCAGG
Organism: Lepus europaeus; assembly: GCF_033115175.1. Taxonomy (NCBI): domain Eukaryota; kingdom Metazoa; phylum Chordata; class Mammalia; order Lagomorpha; family Leporidae; genus Lepus; species Lepus europaeus. The sequence goes on along the minus strand of NW_026909019.1, from coordinate 582,403 downwards.
GAACATTTAATTTTGTACCGTTGAAGACTAATTGGTTCATCATGGGAACAGGAGCTCTACACATTCGTATTTTCAGGGGAGAAAACTAGACGAACTGCGGCAAACAAACATGATATTTATGTTGGTATAGATGACATTTTATGCACTTGCCTAACGAAAATACTTTGCCTTTCTCCAAAACAATTTTTACTCTGATTTTCTCGGTCCATTGCATACGAATGCCACACCACTTTGTACGGATATGACTGGATGTAACCGGAAATATCTGCTTTTGCTTGGCTAACTCAATCCCAGATATTGCTACAGCCTCTGTGTTTGTGTTTTCTGGATATTATCAACGGACTTTATTGTTTTGAATGTTTTTTATCAGGGAACATTTAGTTTTGTGCTTGGAAACACTACTTCATTCCACATGGAGACACCATCTCTACACATTCGTATTTTCTAGGGAGAAAGCTAGAGGAACAGCGGCAAACAATCGTGATATTTCTGTTTGTATCGATGGCATTTCATGCACTCATCTAAAGCAAAGACTTTGCTTTTCTCCAAACCATTTTTACTGTGATTTTCTCGGTCCACTGCATACAAATTCCACACCAGTTTGTCCGGATATGACTGGATGAAACCGGAAATATCCAGTTTTGTTTTGGATAACTCAATCCCAGATATTGCTACAGCCTTTGTGTTTGTCTCTACCTGGTATTATCCACGGACTTTATTGTTTTGAATTTTTTTAATCAGGAAACATTTAAGTTTAATCTTCGAAACACTAATTGTTTCCACATGGAGATTCCAGCTCTACACATTCGTATTTTCTAGGGAGAAACCTAGAGGAACTGGGGCAAACAAACATGATGTTGCTGTTTGTATAGATGACATTTTATGCACTTGCCTAACGAAAACTCTTTGCTTTTCTCTAAAACCTTTTTTACTGTGATTTTCTTGGTCCATTGCATAGGAATTCCAAACCACGTTTTCCGTATATGACTGGATGAAACCAGAAATATCCGGTTGTGTTTTGCTAACTCAATGCAAAATATGTTGAAAGCCTCTGTGTTTGTGTTTTCTGGATATTATCGATGGACTTTATTGTTTTGAATATTTTTATCAGGGAACATTTAATTTTGTAACGTAGAAACACTAAAGGTTCATCATGGGGACAGCAGCTCTACACATTCGTATTTTCTAGGGAGAAAGCTAGAGGAACGGCGGCAAACAAACATGATATTTCTGTTTGTATAGATGACATTTTATGCACTTTTCTAACGAAAAGACTTTGTTTTTCTCCAAAACCATTTTTAATGTGATTTTCTCTGTCCATTGCATACGAATTCCACACCAGTTTGTCCGGATATGACTGGATGAAACCGGAAATATCCGGGTTTTTTTTGGCTAACTCAATCCCAGATATTGCTACAGCCTGTGTGTTTGTGTATTCCTGATTTTATCCGTGGATTTCATTGTTTTGAATGTTTTTTATCAGGGAACATTTAATTTGTGCTTGCCAACACTAATTGGCTCCGCATGCAGACACACTTTCTACGTATTCATATTTTCTAGGTAGAAAGCTAGAGGAACTGCCGCAAACAATCATGATATTTCTGTTTGTATCGATGACATTTTATGCACTTGCCTAACGAAAATCCTTTGCTTTTCTCCAAAACCATTTTTAATCTGATTTTCTCGGTCCATTGCATATGAATTCCACACCAGTTTCTCCGGATATGACTGGATGAAACCGGAAATATCCGGTATTGTTTTGGCTAACTCAATCCCAGATATTGCTACAGCTTCTGTGTTTGTGTATTCCTGATATTATCTACGGACTTTATTATTTTGAATGTTTTTTTATCAGGGAACATTTAATTTTGTGCTTGGAATCACCAATTGGTTCCACATGGAGACACCAGCTCTACATGCTTTTATTTTCTAGGGAGAAAGCTAGAGGAACTGCGGCAAACAACATGATATTTCTGTTTGTATCGGTGGTATTTTATGCACTTGCCTAACGAAAAGACTTTGCTTTTCTCCAAAACCATTTTTAATGTGATTTTTCTCGTTCCATTGCATATGAATTTCACACGACTTTGTCCAGCTATGACTGGATGAAACTGGAAATACCTGGTTTTGTTTTGGCTAACTCAATCCGAAATATTGTGAAAGCCTCTGTGTTTGTGTTTGCGGGATATTATCAATGGACTTTCTAGTTTTGAATGTTTTTATCAGGGAACATTTAATTTTGTACCGTTGAAGACTAATTGGTTCATCATGGGAACAGGAGCTCTACACATTCGTATTTTCAGGGGAGAAAACTAGACGAACTGCGGCAAACAAACATGATATTTATGTTGGTATAGATGACATTTTATGCACTTGCCTAACGAAAATACTTTGCCTTTCTCCAAAACAATTTTTACTCTGATTTTCTCGGTCCATTGCATACGAATGCCACACCACTTTGTACGGATATGACTGGATGTAACCGGAAATATCTGCTTTTGCTTGGCTAACTCAATCCCAGATATTGCTACAGCCTCTGTGTTTGTGTTTTCTGGATATTATCAACGGACTTTATTGTTTTGAATGTTTTTTATCAGGGAACATTTAGTTTTGTGCTTGGAAACACTACTTCATTCCACATGGAGACACCATCTCTACACATTCGTATTTTCTAGGGAGAAAGCTAGAGGAACAGCGGCAAACAATCGTGATATTTCTGTTTGTATCGATGGCATTTCATGCACTCATCTAAAGCAAAGACTTTGCTTTTCTCCAAACCATTTTTACTGTGATTTTCTCGGTCCACTGCATACAAATTCCACACCAGTTTGTCCGGATATGACTGGATGAAACCGGAAATATCCAGTTTTGTTTTGGATAACTCAATCCCAGATATTGCTACAGCCTTTGTGTTTGTCTCTACCTGGTATTATCCACGGACTTTATTGTTTTGAATTTTTTTAATCAGGAAACATTTAAGTTTAATCTTCGAAACACTAATTGTTTCCACATGGAGATTCCAGCTCTACACATTCGTATTTTCTAGGGAGAAACCTAGAGGAACTGGGGCAAACAAACATGATGTTGCTGTTTGCATAGATGACATTTTATGCACTTGCCTAACGAAAACTCTTTGCTTTTCTCTAAAACCTTTTTTACTGTGATTTTCTTGGTCCATTGCATAGGAATTCCAAACCACGTTTTCCGTATATGACTGGATGAAACCAGAAATATCCGGTTGTGTTTTGCTAACTCAATGCAAAATATGTTGAAAGCCTCTGTGTTTGTGTTTTCTGGATATTATCGATGGACTTTATTGTTTTGAATATTTTTATCAGGGAACATTTAATTTTGTAACGTAGAAACACTAAAGGTTCATCATGGGGACAGCAGCTCTACACATTCGTATTTTCTAGGGAGAAAGCTAGAGGAACGGCGGCAAACAAACATGATATTTCTGTTTGTATAGATGACATTTTATGCACTTTTCTAACGAAAAGACTTTGTTTTTCTCCAAAACCATTTTTAATGTGATTTTCTCTGTCCATTGCATACGAATTCCACACCAGTTTGTCCGGATATGACTGGATGAAACCGGAAATATCCGGGTTTTTTTTGGCTAACTCAATCCCAGATATTGCTACAGCCTGTGTGTTTGTGTATTCCTGATTTTATCCGTGGATTTCATTGTTTTGAATGTTTTTTATCAGGGAACATTTAATTTGTGCTTGCAAACACTAATTGGCTCCGCATGCAGACACACTTTCTACGTATTCATATTTTCTAGGTAGAAAGCTAGAGGAACTGCCGCAAACAATCATGATATTTCTGTTTGTATCGATGACATTTTATGCACTTGCCTAACGAAAAGCCTTTGCTTTTCTCCAAAACCATTTTTAATCTGATTTTCTCGGTCCATTGCATATGAATTCCACACCAGTTTCTCCGGATATGACTGGATGAAACCGGAAATATCCGGTATTGTTTTGGCTAACTCAATCCCAGATATTGCTACAGCTTCTGTGTTTGTGTATTCCTGATATTATCCACGGACTTTATTATTTTGAATGTTTTTTTATCAGGGAACATTTAATTTTGTGCTTGGAATCACCAATTGGTTCCACATGGAGACACCAGCTCTACATGCTTTTATTTTCTAGGGAGAAAGCTAGAGGAACTGCGGCAAACAACATGATATTTCTGTTTGTATCGGTGGTATTTTATGCACTTGCCTAACGAAAAGACTTTGCTTTTCTCCAAAACCATTTTTAATGTGATTTTTCTCGTTCCATTGCATATGAATTTCACACGACTTTGTCCAGCTATGACTGGATGAAACTGGAAATACCTGGTTTTGTTTTGGCTAACTCAATCCGAAATATTGTGAAAGCCTCTGTGTTTGTGTTTGCGGGATATTATCAATGGACTTTCTAGTTTTGAATGTTTTTATCAGGGAACATTTAATTTTGTACCGTTGAAGACTAATTGGTTCATCATGGGAACAGGAGCTCTACACATTCGTATTTTCAGGGGAGAAAACTAGACGAACTGCGGCAAACAAACATGATATTTATGTTGGTATAGATGACATTTTATGCACTTGCCTAACGAAAATACTTTGCCTTTCTCCAAAACAATTTTTACTCTGATTTTCTCGGTCCATTGCATACGAATGCCACACCACTTTGTACGGATATGACTGGATGTAACCGGAAATATCTGCTTTTGCTTGGCTAACTCAATCCCAGATATTGCTACAGCCTCTGTGTTTGTGTTTTCTGGATATTATCAACGGACTTTATTGTTTTGAATGTTTTTTATCAGGGAACATTTAGTTTTGTGCTTGGAAACACTACTTCATTCCACATGGAGACACCATCTCTACACATTCGTATTTTCTAGGGAGAAAGCTAGAGGAACAGCGGCAAACAATCGTGATATTTCTGTTTGTATCGATGGCATTTCATGCACTTATCTAAAGCAAAGACTTTGCTTTTCTCCAAACCATTTTTACTGTGATTTTCTCGGTCCACTGCATACAAATTCCACACCAGTTTGTCCGGATATGACTGGATGAAACCGGAAATATCCAGTTTTGTTTTGGATAACTCAATCCCAGATATTGCTACAGCCTTTGTGTTTGTCTCTACCTGGTATTATCCACGGACTTTATTGTTTTGAATTTTTTTAATCAGGAAACATTTAAGTTTAATCTTCGAAACACTAATTGTTTCCACATGGAGATTCCAGCTCTACACATTCGTATTTTCTAGGGAGAAACCTAGAGGAACTGGGGCAAACAAACATGATGTTGCTGTTTGTATAGATGACATTTTATGCACTTGCCTAACGAAAACTCTTTGCTTTTCTCTAAAACCTTTTTTACTGTGATTTTCTTGGTCCATTGCATAGGAATTCCAAACCACGTTTTCCGTATATGACTGGATGAAACCAGAAATATCCGGTTGTGTTTTGCTAACTCAATGCAAAATATGTTGAAAGCCTCTGTGTTTGTGTTTTCTGGATATTATCGATGGACTTTATTGTTTTGAATATTTTTATCAGGGAACATTTAATTTTGTAACGTAGAAACACTAAAGGTTCATCATGGGGACAGCAGCTCTACACATTCGTATTTTCTAGGGAGAAAGCTAGAGGAACGGCGGCAAACAAACATGATATTTCTGTTTGTATAGATGACATTTTATGCACTTTTCTAACGAAAAGACTTTGTTTTTCTCCAAAACCATTTTTAATGTGATTTTCTCTGTCCATTGCATACGAATTCCACACCAGTTTGTCCGGATATGACTGGATGAAACCGGAAATATCCGGGTTTTTTTTGGCTAACTCAATCCCAGATATTGCTACAGCCTGTGTGTTTGTGTATTCCTGATTTTATCCGTGGATTTTATTGTTTTGAATGTTTTTTATCAGGGAACATTTAATTTGTGCTTGCAAACACTAATTGGCTCCGCATGCAGACACACTTTCTACGTATTCATATTTTCTAGGTAGAAAGCTAGAGGAACTGCCGCAAACAATCATGATATTTCTGTTTGTATCGATGACATTTTATGCACTTGCCTAACGAAAAGCCTTTGCTTTTCTCCAAAACCATTTTTAATCTGATTTTCTCGGTCCATTGCATATGAATTCCACACCAGTTTCTCCGGATATGACTGGATGAAACCGGAAATATCCGGTATTGTTTTGGCTAACTCAATCCCAGATATTGCTACAGCTTCTGTGTTTGTGTATTCCTGATATTATCCACGGACTTTATTATTTTGAATGTTTTTTTATCAGGGACCATTTAATTTTGTGCTTGGAATCACCAATTGGTTCCACATGGAGACACCAGCTCTACATGCTTTTATTTTCTAGGGAGAAAGCTAGAGGAACTGCGGCAAACAACATGATATTTCTGTTTGTATCGGTGGTATTTTATGCACTTGCCTAACGAAAAGACTTTGCTTTTCTCCAAAACCATTTTTAATGTGATTTTTCTCGTTCCATTGCATATGAATTTCACACGACTTTGTCCAGCTATGACTGGATGAAACTGGAAATACCTGGTTTTGTTTTGGCTAACTCAATCCGAAATATTGTGAAAGCCTCTGTGTTTGTGTTTGCGGGATATTATCAATGGACTTTCTAGTTTTGAATGTTTTTATCAGGGAACATTTAATTTTGTACCGTTGAAGACTAATTGGTTCATCATGGGAACAGGAGCTCTACACATTCGTATTTTCGGGGGAGAAAACTAGACGAACTGCGGCAAACAAACATGATATTTATGTTGGTATAGATGACATTTTATGCACTTGCCTAACGAAAATACTTTGCCTTTCTCCAAAACAATTTTTACTCTGATTTTCTCGGTCCATTGCATACGAATGCCACACCACTTTGTACGGATATGACTGGATGTAACCGGAAATATCTGCTTTTGCTTGGCTAACTCAATCCCAGATATTGCTACAGCCTCTGTGTTTGTGTTTTCTGGATATTATCAACGGACTTTATTGTTTTGAATGTTTTTTATCAGGGAACATTTAGTTTTGTGCTTGGAAACACTACTTCATTCCACATGGAGACACCATCTCTACACATTCGTATTTTCTAGGGAGAAAGCTAGAGGAACAGCGGCAAACAATCGTGATATTTCTGTTTGTATCGATGGCATTTCATGCACTTATCTAAAGCAAAGACTTTGCTTTTCTCCAAACCATTTTTACTGTGATTTTCTCGGTCCACTGCATACAAATTCCACACCAGTTTGTCCGGATATGACTGGATGAAACCGGAAATATCCAGTTTTGTTTTGGATAACTCAATCCCAGATATTGCTACAGCCTTTGTGTTTGTCTCTACCTGGTATTATCCACGGACTTTATTGTTTTGAATTTTTTTAATCAGGAAACATTTAAGTTTAATCTTCGAAACACTAATTGTTTCCACATGGAGATTCCAGCTCTACACATTCGTATTTTCTAGGGAGAAACCTAGAGGAACTGGGGCAAACAAACATGATGTTGCTGTTTGTATAGATGACATTTTATGCACTTGCCTAACGAAAACTCTTTGCTTTTCTCTAAAACCTTTTTTACTGTGATTTTCTTGGTCCATTGCATAGGAATTCCAAACCACGTTTTCCGTATATGACTGGATGAAACCAGAAATATCCGGTTGTGTTTTGCTAACTCAATGCAAAATATGTTGAAAGCCTCTGTGTTTGTGTTTTCTGGATATTATCGATGGACTTTATTGTTTTGAATATTTTTATCAGGGAACATTTAATTTTGTAACGTAGAAACACTAAAGGTTCATCATGGGGACAGCAGCTCTACACATTCGTATTTTCTAGGGAGAAAGCTAGAGGAACGGCGGCAAACAAACATGATATTTCTGTTTGTATAGATGACATTTTATGCACTTTTCTAACGAAAAGACTTTGTTTTTCTCCAAAACCATTTTTAATGTGATTTTCTCTGTCCATTGCATACGAATTCCACACCAGTTTGTCCGGATATGACTGGATGAAACCGGAAATATCCGGGTTTTTTTTGGCTAACTCAATCCCAGATATTGCTACAGCCTGTGTGTTTGTGTATTCCTGATTTTATCCGTGGATTTTATTGTTTTGAATGTTTTTTATCAGGGAACATTTAATTTGTGCTTGCAAACACTAATTGGCTCCGCATGCAGACACACTTTCTACGTATTCATATTTTCTAGGTAGAAAGCTAGAGGAACTGCCGCAAACAATCATGATATTTCTGTTTGTATCGATGACATTTTATGCACTTGCCTAACGAAAAGCCTTTGCTTTTCTCCAAAACCATTTTTAATCTGATTTTCTCGGTCCATTGCATATGAATTCCACACCAGTTTCTCCGGATATGACTGGATGAAACCGGAAATATCCGGTATTGTTTTGGCTAACTCAATCCCAGATATTGCTACAGCTTCTGTGTTTGTGTATTCCTGATATTATCCACGGACTTTATTATTTTGAATGTTTTTTTTATCAGGGACCATTTAATTTTGTGCTTGGAATCACCAATTGGTTCCACATGGAGACACCAGCTCTACATGCTTTTATTTTCTAGGGAGAAAGCTAGAGGAACTGCGGCAAACAACATGATATTTCTGTTTGTATCGGTGGTATTTTATGCACTTGCCTAACGAAAAGACTTTGCTTTTCTCCAAAACCATTTTTAATGTGATTTTTCTCGTTCCATTGCATATGAATTTCACACGACTTTGTCCAGCTATGACTGGATGAAACTGGAAATACCTGGTTTTGTTTTGGCTAACTCAATCCGAAATATTGTGAAAGCCTCTGTGTTTGTGTTTGCGGGATATTATCAATGGACTTTCTAGTTTTGAATGTTTTTATCAGGGAACATTTAATTTTGTACCGTTGAAGACTAATTGGTTCATCATGGGAACAGGAGCTCTACACATTCGTATTTTCGGGGGAGAAAACTAGACGAACTGCGGCAAACAAACATGATATTTATGTTGGTATAGATGACATTTTATGCACTTGCCTAACGAAAATACTTTGCCTTTCTCCAAAACAATTTTTACTCTGATTTTCTCGGTCCATTGCATACGAATGCCACACCACTTTGTACGGATATGACTGGATGTAACCGGAAATATCTGCTTTTGCTTGGCTAACTCAATCCCAGATATTGCTACAGCCTCTGTGTTTGTGTTTTCTGGATATTATCAACGGACTTTATTGTTTTGAATGTTTTTTATCAGGGAACATTTAGTTTTGTGCTTGGAAACACTACTTCATTCCACATGGAGACACCATCTCTACACATTCGTATTTTCTAGGGAGAAAGCTAGAGGAACAGCGGCAAACAATCGTGATATTTCTGTTTGTATCGATGGCATTTCATGCACTTATCTAAAGCAAAGACTTTGCTTTTCTCCAAACCATTTTTACTGTGATTTTCTCGGTCCACTGCATACAAATTCCACACCAGTTTGTCCGGATATGACTGGATGAAACCGGAAATATCCAGTTTTGTTTTGGATAACTCAATCCCAGATATTGCTACAGCCTTTGTGTTTGTCTCTACCTGGTATTATCCACGGACTTTATTGTTTTGAATTTTTTTAATCAGGAAACATTTAAGTTTAATCTTCGAAACACTAATTGTTTCCACATGGAGATTCCAGCTCTACACATTCGTATTTTCTAGGGAGAAACCTAGAGGAACTGGGGCAAACAAACATGATGTTGCTGTTTGTATAGATGACATTTTATGCACTTGCCTAACGAAAACTCTTTGCTTTTCTCTAAAACCTTTTTTACTGTGATTTTCTTGGTCCATTGCATAGGAATTCCAAACCACGTTTTCCGTATATGACTGGATGAAACCAGAAATATCCGGTTGTGTTTTGCTAACTCAATGCAAAATATGTTGAAAGCCTCTGTGTTTGTGTTTTCTGGATATTATCGATGGACTTTATTGTTTTGAATATTTTTATCAGGGAACATTTAATTTTGTAACGTAGAAACACTAAAGGTTCATCATGGGGACAGCAGCTCTACACATTCGTATTTTCTAGGGAGAAAGCTAGAGGAACGGCGGCAAACAAACATGATATTTCTGTTTGTATAGATGACATTTTATGCACTTTTCTAACGAAAAGACTTTGTTTTTCTCCAAAACCATTTTTAATGTGATTTTCTCTGTCCATTGCATACGAATTCCACACCAGTTTGTCCGGATATGACTGGATGAAACCGGAAATATCCGGGTTTTTTTTGGCTAACTCAATCCCAGATATTGCTACAGCCTATGTGTTTGTGTATTCCTGATTTTATCCGTGGATTTTATTGTTTTGAATGTTTTTTATCAGGGAACATTTAATTTGTGCTTGCAAACACTAATTGGCTCCGCATGCAGACACACTTTCTACGTATTCATATTTTCTAGGTAGAAAGCTAGAGGAACTGCCGCAAACAATCATGATATTTCTGTTTGTATCGATGACATTTTATGCACTTGCCTAACGAAAAGCCTTTGCTTTTCTCCAAAACCATTTTTAATCTGATTTTCTCGGTCCATTGCATATGAATTCCACACCAGTTTCTCCGGATATGACTGGATGAAACCGGAAATATCCGGTATTGTTTTGGCTAACTCAATCCCAGATATTGCTACAGCTTCTGTGTTTGTGTATTCCTGATATTATCCACGGACTTTATTATTTTGAATGTTTTTTTATCAGGGACCATTTAATTTTGTGCTTGGAATCACCAATTGGTTCCACATGGAGACACCAGCTCTACATGCTTTTATTTTCTAGGGAGAAAGCTAGAGGAACTGCAGCAAACAACATGATATTTCTGTTTGTATCGGTGGTATTTTATGCACTTGCCTAACGAAAAGACTTTGCTTTTCTCCAAAACCATTTTTAATGTGATTTTTCTCGTTCCATTGCATATGAATTTCACACGACTTTGTCCAGCTATGACTGGATGAAACTGGAAATACCTGGTTTTGTTTTGGCTAACTCAATCCGAAATATTGTGAAAGCCTCTGTGTTTGTGTTTGCGGGATATTATCAATGGACTTTCTAGTTTTGAATGCTTTTATCAGGGAACATTTAATTTTGTACCGTTGAAGACTAATTGGTTCATCATGGGAACAGGAGCTCTACACATTCGTATTTTCGGGGGAGAAAACTAGACGAACTGCGGCAAACAAACATGATATTTATGTTGGTATAGATGACATTTTATGCACTTGCCTAACGAAAATACTTTGCCTTTCTCCAAAACAATTTTTACTCTGATTTTCTCGGTCCATTGCATACGAATGCCACACCACTTTGTACGGATATGACTGGATGTAACCGGAAATATCTGCTTTTGCTTGGCTAACTCAATCCCAGATATTGCTACAGCCTCTGTGTTTGTGTTTTCTGGATATTATCAACGGACTTTATTGTTTTGAATGTTTTTTATCAGGGAACATTTAGTTTTGTGCTTGGAAACACTACTTCATTCCACATGGAGACACCATCTCTACACATTCGTATTTTCTAGGGAGAAAGCTAGAGGAACAGCGGCAAACAATCATGATATTTCTGTTTGTATCGATGGCATTTCATGCACTCATCTAAAGCAAAGACTTTGCTTTTCTCCAAACCATTTTTACTGTGATTTTCTCGGTCCACTGCATACAAATTCCACACCAGTTTGTCCGGATATGACTGGATGAAACCGGAAATATCCAGTTTTGTTTTGGATAACTCAATCCCAGATATTGCTACAGCCTTTGTGTTTGTCTCTACCTGGTATTATCCACGGACTTTATTGTTTTGAATTTTTTTTAATCAGGAAACATTTAAGTTTAATCTTCGAAACACTAATTGTTTCCACATGGAGATTCCAGCTCTACACATTCGTATTTTCTAGGGAGAAACCTAGAGGAACTGGGGCAAACAAACATGATGTTGCTGTTTGTATAGATGACATTTTATGCACTTGCCTAACGAAAACTCTTTGCTTTTCTCTAAAACCTTTTTTACTGTGATTTTCTTGGTCCATTGCATAGGAATTCCAAACCACGTTTTCCGTATATGACTGGATGAAACCAGAAATATCCGGTTGTGTTTTGCTAACTCAATGCAAAATATGTTGAAAGCCTCTGTGTTTGTGTTTTCTGGATATTATCGATGGACTTTATTGTTTTGAATATTTTTATCAGGGAACATTTAATTTTGTAACGTAGAAACACTAAAGGTTCATCATGGGGACAGCAGCTCTACACATTTGTATTTTCTAGGGAGAAAGCTAGAGGAACGGCGGCAAACAAACATGATATTTCTGTTTGTATAGATGACATTTTATGCACTTTTCTAACGAAAAGACTTTGTTTTTCTCCAAAACCATTTTTAATGTGATTTTCTCTGTCCATTGCATACGAATTCCACACCAGTTTGTCCGGATATGACTGGATGAAACCGGAAATATCCGGGTTTTTTTTGGCTAACTCAATCCCAGATATTGCTACAGCCTGTGTGTTTGTGTATTCCTGATTTTATCCGTGGATTTCATTGTTTTGAATGTTTTTTTATCAGGGAACATTTAATTTGTGCTTGCAAACACTAATTGGCTCCGCATGCAGACACACTTTCTACGTATTCATATTTTCTAGGTAGAAAGCTAGAGGAACTGCCGCAAACAATCATGATATTTCTGTTTGTATCGATGACATTTTATGCACTTGCCTAACGAAAAGCCTTTGCTTTTCTCCAAAACCATTTTTAATCTGATTTTCTCGGTCCATTGCATATGAATTCCACACCAGTTTCTCCGGATATGACTGGATGAAACCGGAAATATCCGGTATTGTTTTGGCTAACTCAATCCCAGATATTGCTACAGCTTCTGTGTTTGTGTATTCCTGATATTATCCACGGACTTTATTATTTTGAATGTTTTTTTTTATCAGGGACCATTTAATTTTGTGCTTGGAATGACCAATTGGTTCCACATGGAGACACCAGCTCTACATGCTTTTATTTTCTAGGGAGAAAGCTAGAGGAACTGCGGCAAACAACATGATATTTCTGTTTGTATCGGTGGTATTTTATGCACTTGCCTAACGAAAAGACTTTGCTTTTCTCCAAAACCATTTTTAATGTGATTTTTCTCGTTCCATTGCATATGAATTTCACACGACTTTGTCCAGCTATGACTGGATGAAACTGGAAATACCTGGTTTTGTTTTGGCTAACTCAATCCGAAATATTGTGAAAGCCTCTGTGTTTGTGTTTGCGGGATATTATCAATGGACTTTCTAGTTTTGAATGTTTTTATCAGGGAACATTTAATTTTGTACCGTTGAAGACTAATTGGTTCATCATGGGAACAGGAGCTCTACACATTCGTATTTTCGGGGGAGAAAACTAGACGAACTGCGGCAAACAAACATGATATTTATGTTGGTATAGATGACATTTTATGCACTTGCCTAACGAAAATACTTTGCCTTTCTCCAAAACAATTTTTACTCTGATTTTCTCGGTCCATTGCATACGAATGCCACACCACTTTGTACGGATATGACTGGATGTAACCGGACATATCTGCTTTTGCTTGGCTAACTCAATCCCAGATATTGCTACAGCCTCTGTGTTTGTGTTTTCTGGATATTATCAACGGACTTTATTGTTTTGAATGTTTTTTATCAGGGAACATTTAGTTTTGTGCTTGGAAACACTACTTCATTCCACATGGAGACACCATCTCTACACATTCGTATTTTCTAGGGAGAAAGCTAGAGGAACAGCGGCAAACAATCGTGATATTTCTGTTTGTATCGATGGCATTTCATGCACTCATCTAAAGCAAAGACTTTGCTTTTCTCCAAACCATTTTTACTGTGATTTTCTCGGTCCACTGCATACAAATTCCACACCAGTTTGTCCGGATATGACTGGATGAAACCGGAAATATCCAGTTTTGTTTTGGATAACTCAATCCCAGATATTGCTACAGCCTTTGTGTTTGTCTCTACCTGGTATTATCCACGGACTTTATTGTTTTGAATTTTTTTTAATCAGGAAACATTTAAGTTTAATCTTCGAAACACTAATTGTTTCCACATGGAGATTCCAGCTCTACACATTCGTATTTTCTAGGGAGAAACCTAGAGGAACTGGGGCAAACAAACATGATGTTGCTGTTTGTATAGATGACATTTTATGCACTTGCCTAACAAAAACTCTTTGCTTTTCTCTAAAACCTTTTTTACTGTGATTTTCTTGGTCCATTGCATAGGAATTCCAAACCACGTTTTCCGTATATGACTGGATGAAACCAGAAATATCCGGTTGTGTTTTGCTAACTCAATGCAAAATATGTTGAAAGCCTCTGTGTTTGTGTTTTCTGGATATTATCGATGGACTTTATTGTTTTGAATATTTTTATCAGGGAACATTTAATTTTGTAACGTAGAAACACTAAAGGTTCATCATGGGGACAGCAGCTCTACACATTCGTATTTTCTAGGGAGAAAGCTAGAGGAACGGCGGCAAACAAACATGATATTTCTGTTTGTATAGATGACATTTTATGCACTTTTCTAACGAAAAGACTTTGTTTTTCTCCAAAACCATTTTTAATGTGATTTTCTCTGTCCATTGCATACGAATTCCACACCAGTTTGTCCGGATATGACTGGATGAAACCGGAAATATCCGGGTTTTTTTTGGCTAACTCAATCCCAGATATTGCTACAGCCTGTGTGTTTGTGTATTCCTGATTTTATCCGTGGATTTTATTGTTTTGAATGTTTTTTTATCAGGGAACATTTAATTTGTGCTTGCAAACACTAATTGGCTCCGCATGCAGACACACTTTCTACGTATTCATATTTTCTAGGTAGAAAGCTAGAGGAACTGCCGCAAACAATCATGATATTTCTGTTTGTATCGATGACATTTTATGCACTTGCCTAACGAAAAGCCTTTGCTTTTCTCCAAAACCATTTTTAATCTGATTTTCTCGGTCCATTGCATATGAATTCCACACCAGTTTCTCCGGATATGACTGGATGAAACCGGAAATATCCGGTATTGTTTTGGCTAACTCAATCCCAGATATTGCTACAGCTTCTGTGTTTGTGTATTCCTGATATTATCCACGGACTTTATTATTTTGAATGTTTTTTTTTATCAGGGAACATTTAATTTTGTGCTTGGAATGACCAATTGGTTCCACATGGAGACACCAGCTCTACATGCTTTTATTTTCTAGGGAGAAAGCTAGAGGAACTGCGGCAAACAACATGATATTTCTGTTTGTATCGGTGGTATTTTATGCACTTGCCTAACGAAAAGACTTTGCTTTTCTCCAAAACCATTTTTAATGTGATTTTTCTCGTTCCATTGCATATGAATTTCACACGACTTTGTCCAGCTATGACTGGATGAAACTGGAAATACCTGGTTTTGTTTTGGCTAACTCAATCCGAAATATTGTGAAAGCCTCTGTGTTTGTGTTTGCGGGATATTATCAATGGACTTTCTAGTTTTGAATGTTTTTATCAGGGAACATTTAATTTTGTACCGTTGAAGACTAATTGGTTCATCATGGGAACAGGAGCTCTACACATTCGTATTTTCGGGGGAGAAAACTAGACGAACTGCGGCAAACAAACATGATATTTATGTTGGTATAGATGACATTTTATGCACTTGCCTAACGAAAATACTTTGCCTTTCTCCAAAACAATTTTTACTCTGATTTTCTCGGTCCATTGCATACGAATGCCACACCACTTTGTACGGATATGACTGGATGTAACCGGAAATATCTGCTTTTGCTTGGCTAACTCAATCCCAGATATTGCTACAGCCTCTGTGTTTGTGTTTTCTGGATATTATCAACGGACTTTATTGTTTTGAATGTTTTTTATCAGGGAACATTTAGTTTTGTGCTTGGAAACACTACTTCATTCCACATGGAGACACCATCTCTACACATTCGTATTTTCGAGGGAGAAAGCTAGAGGAACAGCGGCAAACAATCGTGATATTTCTGTTTGTATCGATGGCATTTCATGCACTCATCTAAAGCAAAGACTTTGCTTTTCTCCAAACCATTTTTACTGTGATTTTCTCGGTCCACTGCATACAAATTCCACACCAGTTTGTCCGGATATGACTGGATGAAACCGGAAATATCCAGTTTTGTTTTGGATAACTCAATCCCAGATATTGCTACAGCCTTTGTGTTTGTCTCTACCTGGTATTATCCACGGACTTTATTGTTTTGAATTTTTTAAATCAGGAAACATTTAAGTTTAATCTTCGAAACACTAATTGTTTCCACATGGAGATTCCAGCTCTACACATTCGTATTTTCTAGGGAGAAACCTAGAGGAACTGGGGCAAACAAACATGATGTTGCTGTTTGTATAGATGACATTTTATGCACTTGCCTAACGAAAACTCTTTGCTTTTCTCTAAAACCTTTTTTACTGTGATTTTCTTGGTCCATTGCATAGGAATTCCAAACCACGTTTTCCGTATATGACTGGATGAAACCAGAAATATCCGGTTGTGTTTTGCTAACTCAATGCAAAATATGTTGAAAGCCTCTGTGTTTGTGTTTTCTGGATATTATCGATGGACTTTATTGTTTTGAATATTTTTATCAGGGAACATTTAATTTTGTAACGTAGAAACACTAAAGGTTCATCATGGGGACAGCAGCTCTACACATTCGTATTTTCTAGGGAGAAAGCTAGAGGAACGGCGGCAAACAAACATGATATTTCTGTTTGTATAGATGACATTTTATGCACTTTTCTAACGAAAAGACTTTGTTTTTCTCCAAAACCATTTTTAATGTGATTTTCTCTGTCCATTGCATACGAATTCCACACCAGTTTGTCCGGATATGACTGGATGAAACCGGAAATATCCGGGTTTTTTTTTGGCTAACTCAATCCCAGATATTGCTACAGCCTGTGTGTTTGTGTATTCCTGATTTTATCCGTGGATTTCATTGTTTTGAATGTTTTTTATCAGGGAACATTTAATTTGTGCTTGCCAACACTAATTGGCTCCGCATGCAGACACACTTTCTACGTATTCATATTTTCTAGGTAGAAAGCTAGAGGAACTGCCGCAAACAATCATGATATTTCTGTTTGTATCGATGACATTTTATGCACTTGCCTAACGAAAAGCCTTTGCTTTTCTCCAAAACCATTTTTAATCTGATTTTCTCGGTCCATTGCATATGAATTCCACACCAGTTTCTCCGGATATGACTGGATGAAACCGGAAATATCCGGTATTGTTTTGGCTAACTCAATCCCAGATATTGCTACAGCTTCTGTGTTTGTGTATTCCTGATATTATCCACGGACTTTATTATTTTGAATGTTTTTTTATCAGGGAACATTTAATTTTGTGCTTGGAATCACCAATTGGTTCCACATGGAGACACCAGCTCTACATGCTTTTATTTTCTAGGGAGAAAGCTAGAGGAACTGCGGCAAACAACATGATATTTCTGTTTGTATCGGTGGTATTTTATGCACTTTCCTAACGAAAAGACTTTGCTTTTCTCCAAAACCATTTTTAATGTGATTTTTCTCATTCCATTGCATATGAATTTCACAAGACTTTGTCCATCTATGACTGGATGAAACTGGAAATACCTGGTTTTGTTTTGGCTAACTCAATCCGAAATATTGTGAAAGCCTCTGTGTTTGTGTTTGCGGGATATTATCAATGGACTTTCTAGTTTTGAATGTTTTTATCAGGGAACATTTAATTTTGTACCGTTGAAGACTAATTGGTTCATCATGGGAACAGGAGCTCTACACATTCGTATTTTCGGGGGAGAAAACTAGACGAACTGCGGCAAACAAACATGATATTTATGTTGGTATAGATGACATTTTATGCACTTGCCTAACGAAAATACTTTGCCTTTCTCCAAAACAATTTTTACTCTGATTTTCTCGGTCCATTGCATACGAATGCCACACCACTTTGTACGGATATGACTGGATGTAACCGGAAATATCTGCTTTTGCTTGGCTAACTCAATCCCAGATATTGCTACAGCCTCTGTGTTTGTGTTTTCTGGATATTATCAACGGACTTTATTGTTTTGAATGTTTTTTATCAGGGAACATTTAGTTTTGTGCTTGGAAACACTACTTCATTCCACATGGAGACACCATCTCTACACATTCGTATTTTCTAGGGAGAAAGCTAGAGGAACAGCGGCAAACAATCGTGATATTTCTGTTTGTATCGATGGCATTTCATGCACTCATCTAAAGCAAAGACTTTGCTTTTCTCCAAACCATTTTTACTGTGATTTTCTCGGTCCACTGCATACAAATTCCACACCAGTTTGTCCGGATATGACTGGATGAAACCGGAAATATCCAGTTTTGTTTTGGATAACTCAATCCCAGATATTGCTACAGCCTTTGTGTTTGTCTCTACCTGGTATTATCCACGGACTTTATTGTTTTGAATTCTTTTAATCAGGAAACATTTAAGTTTAATCTTCGAAACACTAATTGTTTCCACATGGAGATTCCAGCTCTACACATTCGTATTTTCTAGGGAGAAACCTAGAGGAACTGGGGCAAACAAACATGATGTTGCTGTTTGTATAGATGACATTTTATGCACTTGCCTAACGAAAACTCTTTGCTTTTCTCTAAAACCTTTTTTACTGTGATTTTCTTGGTCCATTGCATAGGAATTCCAAACCACGTTTTCCGTATATGACTGGATGAAACCAGAAATATCCGGTTGTGTTTTGCTAACTCAATGCAAAATATGTTGAAAGCCTCTGTGTTTGTGTTTTCTGGATATTATCGATGGACTTTATTGTTTTGAATATTTTTATCAGGGAACATTTAATTTTGTAACGTAGAAACACTAAAGGTTCATCATGGGGACAGCAGCTCTACACATTCGTATTTTCTAGGGAGAAAGCTAGAGGAACGGCGGCAAACAAACATGATATTTCTGTTTGTATAGATGACATTTTATGCACTTTTCTAACGAAAAGACTTTGTTTTTCTCCAAAACCATTTTTAATGTGATTTTCTCTGTCCATTGCATACGAATTCCACACCAGTTTGTCCGGATATGACTGGATGAAACCGGAAATATCCGGGTTTTTTTTTGGCTAACTCAATCCCAGATATTGCTACAGCCTGTGTGTTTGTGTATTCCTGATTTTATCCGTGGATTTCATTGTTTTGAATGTTTTTTATCAGGGAACATTTAATTTGTGCTTGCCAACACTAATTGGCTCCGCATGCAGACACACTTTCTACGTATTCATATTTTCTAGGTAGAAAGCTAGAGGAACTGCCGCAAACAATCATGATATTTCTGTTTGTATCGATGACATTTTATGCACTTGCCTAACGAAAAGCCTTTGCTTTTCTCCAAAACCATTTTTAATCTGATTTTCTCGGTCCATTGCATATGAATTCCACACCAGTTTCTCCGGATATGACTGGATGAAACCGGAAATATCCGGTATTGTTTTGGCTAACTCAATCCCAGATATTGCTACAGCTTCTGTGTTTGTGTATTCCTGATATTATCCACGGACTTTATTATTTTGAATGTTTTTTTATCAGGGAACATTTAATTTTGTGCTTGGAATCACCAATTGGTTCCACATGGAGACACCAGCTCTACATGCTTTTATTTTCTAGGGAGAAAGCTAGAGGAACTGCGGCAAACAACATGATATTTCTGTTTGTATCGGTGGTATTTTATGCACTTTCCTAACGAAAAGACTTTGCTTTTCTCCAAAACCATTTTTAATGTGATTTTTCTCATTCCATTGCATATGAATTTCACAAGACTTTGTCCATCTATGACTGGATGAAACTGGAAATACCTGGTTTTGTTTTGGCTAACTCAATCCGAAATATTGTGAAAGCCTCTGTGTTTGTGTTTGCGGGATATTATCAATGGACTTTCTAGTTTTGAATGTTTTTATCAGGGAACATTTAATTTTGTACCGTTGAAGACTAATTGGTTCATCATGGGAACAGGAGCTCTACACATTCGTATTTTCGGGGGAGAAAACTAGACGAACTGCGGCAAACAAACATGATATTTATGTTGGTATAGATGACATTTTATGCACTTGCCTAACGAAAATACTTTGCCTTTCTCCAAAACAATTTTTACTCTGATTTTCTCGGTCCATTGCATACGAATGCCACACCACTTTGTACGGATATGACTGGATGTAACCGGAAATATCTGCTTTTGCTTGGCTAACTCAATCCCAGATATTGCTACAGCCTCTGTGTTTGTGTTTTCTGGATATTATCAACGGACTTTATTGTTTTGAATGTTTTTTATCAGGGAACATTTAGTTTTGTGCTTGGAAACACTACTTCATTCCACATGGAGACACCATCTCTACACATTCGTATTTTCTAGGGAGAAAGCTAGAGGAACAGCGGCAAACAATCGTGATATTTCTGTTTGTATCGATGGCATTTCATGCACTCATCTAAAGCAAAGACTTTGCTTTTCTCCAAACCATTTTTACTGTGATTTTCTCGGTCCACTGCATACAAATTCCACACCAGTTTGTCCGGATATGACTGGATGAAACCGGAAATATCCAGTTTTGTTTTGGATAACTCAATCCCAGATATTGCTACAGCCTTTGTGTTTGTCTCTACCTGGTATTATCCACGGACTTTATTGTTTTGAATTCTTTTAATCAGGAAACATTTAAGTTTAATCTTCGAAACACTAATTGTTTCCACATGGAGATTCCAGCTCTACACATTCGTATTTTCTAGGGAGAAACCTAGAGGAACTGGGGCAAACAAACATGATGTTGCTGTTTGTATAGATGACATTTTATGCACTTGCCTAACGAAAACTCTTTGCTTTTCTCTAAAACCTTTTTTACTGTGATTTTCTTGGTCCATTGCATAGGAATTCCAAACCACGTTTTCCGTATATGACTGGATGAAACCAGAAATATCCGGTTGTGTTTTGCTAACTCAATGCAAAATATGTTGAAAGCCTCTGTGTTTGTGTTTTCTGGATATTATCGATGGACTTTATTGTTTTGAATATTTTTATCAGGGAACATTTAATTTTGTAACGTAGAAACACTAAAGGTTCATCATGGGGACAGCAGCTCTACACATTCGTATTTTCTAGGGAGAAAGCTAGAGGAACGGCGGCAAACAAACATGATATTTCTGTTTGTATAGATGACATTTTATGCACTTTTCTAACGAAAAGACTTTGTTTTTCTCCAAAACCATTTTTAATGTGATTTTCTCTGTCCATTGCATACGAATTCCACACCAGTTTGTCCGGATATGACTGGATGAAACCGGAAATATCCGGGTTTTTTTTGGCTAACTCAATCCCAGATATTGCTACAGCCTGTGTGTTTGTGTATTCCTGATTTTATCCGTGGATTTTATTGTTTTGAATGTTTTTTATCAGGGAACATTTAATTTGTGCTTGCCAACACTAATTGGCTCCGCATGCAGACACACTTTCTACGTATTCATATTTTCTAGGTAGAAAGCTAGAGGAACTGCCGCAAACAATCATGATATTTCTGTTTGTATCGATGACATTTTATGCACTTGCCTAACGAAAAGCCTTTGCTTTTCTCCAAAACCATTTTTAATCTGATTTTCTCGGTCCATTGCATATGAATTCCACACCAGTTTCTCCGGATATGACTGGATGAAACCGGAAATATCCGGTATTGTTTTGGCTAACTCAATCCCAGATATTGCTACAGCTTCTGTGTTTGTGTATTCCTGATATTATCCACGGACTTTATTATTTTGAATGTTTTTTTATCAGGGACCATTTAATTTTGTGCTTGGACTCACCAATTGGTTCCACATGGAGACACCAGCTCTACATGCTTTTATTTTCTAGGGAGAAAGCTAGAGGAACTGCGGCAAACAACATGATATTTCTGTTTGTATCGGTGGTATTTTATGCACTTGCCTAACGAAAAGACTTTGCTTTTCTCCAAAACCATTTTTAATGTGATTTTTCTCGTTCCATTGCATATGAATTTCACACGACTTTGTCCAGCTATGACTGGATGAAACTGGAAATACCTGGTTTTGTTTTGGCTAACTCAATCCGAAATATTGTGAAAGCCTCTGTGTTTGTGTTTGCGGGATATTATCAATGGACTTTCTAGTTTTGAATGTTTTTATCAGGGAACATTTAATTTTGTACCGTTGAAGACTAATTGGTTCATCATGGGAACAGGAGCTCTACACATTCGTATTTTCGGGGGAGAAAACTAGACGAACTGCGGCAAACAAACATGATATTTATGTTGGTATAGATGACATTTTATGCACTTGCCTAACGAAAATACTTTGCCTTTCTCCAAAACAATTTTTACTCTGATTTTCTCGGTCCATTGCATACGAATGCCACACCACTTTGTACGGATATGACTGGATGTAACCGGACATATCTGCTTTTGCTTGGCTAACTCAATCCCAGATATTGCTACAGCCTCTGTGTTTGTGTTTTCTGGATATTATCAACGGACTTTATTGTTTTGAATGTTTTTTATCAGGGAACATTTAGTTTTGTGCTTGGAAACACTACTTCATTCCACATGGAGACACCATCTCTACACATTCGTATTTTCTAGGGAGAAAGCTAGAGGAACAGCGGCAAACAATCGTGATATTTCTGTTTGTATCGATGGCATTTCATGCACTCATCTAAAGCAAAGACTTTGCTTTTCTCCAAACCATTTTTACTGTGATTTTCTCGGTCCACTGCATACAAATTCCACACCAGTTTGTCCGGATATGACTGGATGAAACCGGAAATATCCAGTTTTGTTTTGGATAACTCAATCCCAGATATTGCTACAGCCTTTGTGTTTGTCTCTACCTGGTATTATCCACGGACTTTATTGTTTTGAATTTTTTAAATCAGGAAACATTTAAGTTTAATCTTCGAAACACTAATTGTTTCCACATGGAGATTCCAGCTCTACACATTCGTATTTTCTAGGGAGAAACCTAGAGGAACTGGGGCAAACAAACATGATGTTGCTGTTTGTATAGATGACATTTTATGCACTTGCCTAACGAAAACTCTTTGCTTTTCTCTAAAACCTTTTTTACTGTGATTTTCTTGGTCCATTGCATAGGAATTCCAAACCACGTTTTCCGTATATGACTGGATGAAACCAGAAATATCCGGTTGTGTTTTGCTAACTCAATGCAAAATATGTTGAAAGCCTCTGTGTTTGTGTTTTCTGGATATTATCGATGGACTTTATTGTTTTGAATATTTTTATCAGGGAACATTTAATTTTGTAACGTAGAAACACTAAAGGTTCATCATGGGGACAGCAGCTCTACACATTCGTATTTTCTAGGGAGAAAGCTAGAGGAACGGCGGCAAACAAACATGATATTTCTGTTTGTATAGATGACATTTTATGCACTTTTCTAACGAAAAGACTTTGTTTTTCTCCAAAACCATTTTTAATGTGATTTTCTCTGTCCATTGCATACGAATTCCACACCAGTTTGTCCGGATATGACTGGATGAAACCGGAAATATCCGGGTTTTTTTTTGGCTAACTCAATCCCAGATATTGCTACAGCCTGTGTGTTTGTGTATTCCTGATTTTATCCGTGGATTTCATTGTTTTGAATGTTTTTTATCAGGGAACATTTAATTTGTGCTTGCCAACACTAATTGGCTCCGCATGCAGACACACTTTCTACGTATTCATATTTTCTAGGTAGAAAGCTAGAGGAACTGCCGCAAACAATCATGATATTTCTGTTTGTATCGATGACATTTTATGCACTTGCCTAACGAAAAGCCTTTGCTTTTCTCCAAAACCATTTTTAATCTGATTTTCTCGGTCCATTGCATATGAATTCCACACCAGTTTCTCCGGATATGACTGGATGAAACCGGAAATATCCGGTATTGTTTTGGCTAACTCAATCCCAGATATTGCTACAGCTTCTGTGTTTGTGTATTCCTGATATTATCCACGGACTTTATTATTTTGAATGTTTTTTTATCAGGGAACATTTAATTTTGTGCTTGGAATCACCAATTGGTTCCACATGGAGACACCAGCTCTACATGCTTTTATTTTCTAGGGAGAAAGCTAGAGGAACTGCGGCAAACAACATGATATTTCTGTTTGTATCGGTGGTATTTTATGCACTTTCCTAACGAAAAGACTTTGCTTTTCTCCAAAACCATTTTTAATGTGATTTTTCTCATTCCATTGCATATGAATTTCACAAGACTTTGTCCATCTATGACTGGATGAAACTGGAAATACCTGGTTTTGTTTTGGCTAACTCAATCCGAAATATTGTGAAAGCCTCTGTGTTTGTGTTTGCGGGATATTATCAATGGACTTTCTAGTTTTGAATGTTTTTATCAGGGAACATTTAATTTTGTACCGTTGAAGACTAATTGGTTCATCATGGGAACAGGAGCTCTACACATTCGTATTTTCGGGGGAGAAAACTAGACGAACTGCGGCAAACAAACATGATATTTATGTTGGTATAGATGACATTTTATGCACTTGCCTAACGAAAATACTTTGCCTTTCTCCAAAACAATTTTTACTCTGATTTTCTCGGTCCATTGCATACGAATGCCACACCACTTTGTACGGATATGACTGGATGTAACCGGACATATCTGCTTTTGCTTGGCTAACTCAATCCCAGATATTGCTACAGCCTCTGTGTTTGTGTTTTCTGGATATTATCAACGGACTTTATTGTTTTGAATGTTTTTTATCAGGGAACATTTAGTTTTGTGCTTGGAAACACTACTTCATTCCACATGGAGACACCATCTCTACACATTCGTATTTTCTAGGGAGAAAGCTAGAGGAACAGCGGCAAACAATCGTGATATTTCTGTTTGTATCGATGGCATTTCATGCACTCATCTAAAGCAAAGACTTTGCTTTTCTCCAAACCATTTTTACTGTGATTTTCTCGGTCCACTGCATACAAATTCCACACCAGTTTGTCCGGATATGACTGGATGAAACCGGAAATATCCAGTTTTGTTTTGGATAACTCAATCCCAGATATTGCTACAGCCTTTGTGTTTGTCTCTACCTGGTATTATCCACGGACTTTATTGTTTTGAATTCTTTTAATCAGGAAACATTTAAGTTTAATCTTCGAAACACTAATTGTTTCCACATGGAGATTCCAGCTCTACACATTCGTATTTTCTAGGGAGAAACCTAGAGGAACTGGGGCAAACAAACATGATGTTGCTGTTTGTATAGATGACATTTTATGCACTTGCCTAACGAAAACTCTTTGCTTTTCTCTAAAACCTTTTTTACTGTGATTTTCTTGGTCCATTGCATAGGAATTCCAAACCACGTTTTCCGTATATGACTGGATGAAACCAGAAATATCCGGTTGTGTTTTGCTAACTCAATGCAAAATATGTTGAAAGCCTCTGTGTTTGTGTTTTCTGGATATTATCGATGGACTTTATTGTTTTGAATATTTTTATCAGGGAACATTTAATTTTGTAACGTAGAAACACTAAAGGTTCATCATGGGGACAGCAGCTCTACACATTCGTATTTTCTAGGGAGAAAGCTAGAGGAACGGCGGCAAACAAACATGATATTTCTGTTTGTATAGATGACATTTTATGCACTTTTCTAACGAAAAGACTTTGTTTTTCTCCAAAACCATTTTTAATGTGATTTTCTCTGTCCATTGCATACGAATTCCACACCAGTTTGTCCGGATATGACTGGATGAAACCGGAAATATCCGGGTTTTTTTTGGCTAACTCAATCCCAGATATTGCTACAGCCTGTGTGTTTGTGTATTCCTGATTTTATCCGTGGATTTTATTGTTTTGAATGTTTTTTATCAGGGAACATTTAATTTGTGCTTGCAAACACTAATTGGCTCCGCATGCAGACACACTTTCTACGTATTCATATTTTCTAGGTAGAAAGCTAGAGGAACTGCCGCAAACAATCATGATATTTCTGTTTGTATCGATGACATTTTATGCACTTGCCTAACGAAAAGCCTTTGCTTTTCTCCAAAACCATTTTTAATGTGATTTTCTCGGTCCATTGCATATGAATTCCACACCAGTTTCTCCGGATATGACTGGATGAAACCGGAAATATCCGGTATTGTTTTGGCTAACTCAATCCCAGATATTGCTACAGCTTCTGTGTTTGTGTATTCCTGATATTATCCACGGACTTTATTATTTTGAATGTTTTTTTATCAGGGACCATTTAATTTTGTGCTTGGACTCACCAATTGGTTCCACATGGAGACACCAGCTCTACATGCTTTTATTTTCTAGGGAGAAAGCTAGAGGAACTGCGGCAAACAACATGATATTTCTGTTTGTATCGGTGGTATTTTATGCACTTGCCTAACGAAAAGACTTTGCTTTTCTCCAAAACCATTTTTAATGTGATTTTTCTCGTTCCATTGCATATGAATTTCACACGACTTTGTCCAGCTATGACTGGATGAAACTGGAAATACCTGGTTTTGTTTTGGCTAACTCAATCCGAAATATTGTGAAAGCCTCTGTGTTTGTGTTTGCGGGATATTATCAATGGACTTTCTAGTTTTGAATGTTTTTATCAGGGAACATTTAATTTTGTACCGTTGAAGACTAATTGGTTCATCATGGGAACAGGAGCTCTACACATTCGTATTTTCGGGGGAGAAAACTAGACGAACTGCGGCAAACAAACATGATATTTATGTTGGTATAGATGACATTTTATGCACTTGCCTAACGAAAATACTTTGCCTTTCTCCAAAACAATTTTTACTCTGATTTTCTCGGTCCATTGCATACGAATGCCACACCACTTTGTACGGATATGACTGGATGTAACCGGACATATCTGCTTTTGCTTGGCTAACTCAATCCCAGATATTGCTACAGCCTCTGTGTTTGTGTTTTCTGGATATTATCAACGGACTTTATTGTTTTGAATGTTTTTTATCAGGGAACATTTAGTTTTGTGCTTGGAAACACTACTTCATTCCACATGGAGACACCATCTCTACACATTCGTATTTTCTAGGGAGAAAGCTAGAGGAACAGCGGCAAACAATCGTGATATTTCTGTTTGTATCGATGGCATTTCATGCACTCATCTAAAGCAAAGACTTTGCTTTTCTCCAAACCATTTTTACTGTGATTTTCTCGGTCCACTGCATACAAATTCCACACCAGTTTGTCCGGATATGACTGGATGAAACCGGAAATATCCAGTTTTGTTTTGGATAACTCAATCCCAGATATTGCTACAGCCTTTGTGTTTGTCTCTACCTGGTATTATCCACGGACTTTATTGTTTTGAATTTTTTAAATCAGGAAACATTTAAGTTTAATCTTCGAAACACTAATTGTTTCCACATGGAGATTCCAGCTCTACACATTCGTATTTTCTAGGGAGAAACCTAGAGGAACTGGGGCAAACAAACATGATGTTGCTGTTTGTATAGATGACATTTTATGCACTTGCCTAACGAAAACTCTTTGCTTTTCTCTAAAACCTTTTTTACTGTGATTTTCTTGGTCCATTGCATAGGAATTCCAAACCACGTTTTCCGTATATGACTGGATGAAACCAGAAATATCCGGTTGTGTTTTGCTAACTCAATGCAAAATATGTTGAAAGCCTCTGTGTTTGTGTTTTCTGGATATTATCGATGGACTTTATTGTTTTGAATATTTTTATCAGGGAACATTTAATTTTGTAACGTAGAAACACTAAAGGTTCATCATGGGGACAGCAGCTCTACACATTCGTATTTTCTAGGGAGAAAGCTAGAGGAACGGCGGCAAACAAACATGATATTTCTGTTTGTATAGATGACATTTTATGCACTTTTCTAACGAAAAGACTTTGTTTTTCTCCAAAACCATTTTTAATGTGATTTTCTCTGTCCATTGCATACGAATTCCACACCAGTTTGTCCGGATATGACTGGATGAAACCGGAAATATCCGGGTTTTTTTTGGCTAACTCAATCCCAGATATTGCTACAGCCTGTGTGTTTGTGTATTCCTGATTTTATCCGTGGATTTTATTGTTTTGAATGTTTTTTATCAGGGAACATTTAATTTGTGCTTGCCAACACTAATTGGCTCCGCATGCAGACACACTTTCTACGTATTCATATTTTCTAGGTAGAAAGCTAGAGGAACTGCCGCAAACAATCATGATATTTCTGTTTGTATCGATGACATTTTATGCACTTGCCTAACGAAAAGCCTTTGCTTTTCTCCAAAACCATTTTTAATCTGATTTTCTCGGTCCATTGCATATGAATTCCACACCAGTTTCTCCGGATATGACTGGATGAAACCGGAAATATCCGGTATTGTTTTGGCTAACTCAATCCCAGATATTGCTACAGCTTCTGTGTTTGTGTATTCCTGATATTATCCACGGACTTTATTATTTTGAATGTTTTTTTATCAGGGAACATTTAATTTTGTGCTTGGAATCACCAATTGGTTCCACATGGAGACACCAGCTCTACATGCTTTTATTTTCTAGGGAGAAAGCTAGAGGAACTGCGGCAAACAACATGATATTTCTGTTTGTATCGGTGGTATTTTATGCACTTGCCTAACGAAAAGACTTTGCTTTTCTCCAAAACCATTTTTAATGTGATTTTTCTCGTTCCATTGCATATGAATTTCACACGACTTTGTCCAGCTATGACTGGATGAAACTGGAAATACCTGGTTTTGTTTTGGCTAACTCAATCCGAAATATTGTGAAAGCCTCTGTGTTTGTGTTTGCGGGATATTATCAATGGACTTTCTAGTTTTGAATGTTTTTATCAGGGAACATTTAATTTTGTACCATTGAAGACTAATTGGTTCATCATGGGAACAGGAGCTCTACACATTCGTATTTTCGGGGGAGAAAACTAGACGAACTGCGGCAAACAAACATGATATTTATGTTGGTATAGATGACATTTTATGCACTTGCCTAACGAAAATACTTTGCCTTTCTCCAAAACAATTTTTACTCTGATTTTCTCGGTCCATTGCATACGAATGCCACACCACTTTGTACGGATATGACTGGATGTAACCGGACATATCTGCTTTTGCTTGGCTAACTCAATCCCAGATATTGCTACAGCCTCTGTGTTTGTGTTTTCTGGATATTATCAACGGACTTTATTGTTTTGAATGTTTTTTATCAGGGAACATTTAGTTTTGTGCTTGGAAACACTACTTCATTCCACATGGAGACACCATCTCTACACATTCGTATTTTCTAGGGAGAAAGCTAGAGGAACAGCGGCAAACAATCGTGATATTTCTGTTTGTATCGATGGCATTTCATGCACTCATCTAAAGCAAAGACTTTGCTTTTCTCCAAACCATTTTTACTGTGATTTTCTCGGTCCACTGCATACAAATTCCACACCAGTTTGTCCGGATATGACTGGATGAAACCGGAAATATCCAGTTTTGTTTTGGATAACTCAATCCCAGATATTGCTACAGCCTTTGTGTTTGTCTCTACCTGGTATTATCCACGGACTTTATTGTTTTGAATTTTTTTAATCAGGAAACATTTAAGTTTAATCTTCGAAACACTAATTGTTTCCACATGGAGATTCCAGCTCTACACATTCGTATTTTCTAGGGAGAAACCTAGAGGAACTGGGGCAAACAAACATGATGTTGCTGTTTGTATAGATGACATTTTATGCACTTGCCTAACGAAAACTCTTTGCTTTTCTCTAAAACCTTTTTTACTGTGATTTTCTTGGTCCATTGCATAGGAATTCCAAACCACGTTTTCCGTATATGACTGGATGAAACCAGAACTATCCGGTTGTGTTTTGCTAACTCAATGCAAAATATGTTGAAAGCCTCTGTGTTTGTGTTTTCTGGATATTATCGATGGACTTTATTGTTTTGAATATTTTTATCAGGGAACATTTAATTTTGTAACGTAGAAACACTAAAGGTTCATCATGGGGACAGCAGCTCTACACATTCGTATTTTCTAGGGAGAAAGCTAGAGGAACGGCGGCAAACAAACATGATATTTCTGTTTGTATAGATGACATTTTATGCACTTTTCTAACGAAAAGACTTTGTTTTTCTCCAAAACCATTTTTAATGTGATTTTCTCTGTCCATTGCATACGAATTCCACACCAGTTTGTCCGGATATGACTGGATGAAACCGGAAATATCCGGGTTTTTTTTGGCTAACTCAATCCCAGATATTGCTACAGCCTGTGTGTTTGTGTATTCCTGATTTTATCCGTGGATTTTATTGTTTTGAATGTTTTTTATCAGGGAACATTTAATTTGTGCTTGCCAACACTAATTGGCTCCGCATGCAGACACACTTTCTACGTATTCATATTTTCTAGGTAGAAAGCTAGAGGAACTGCCGCAAACAATCATGATATTTCTGTTTGTATCGATGACATTTTATGCACTTGCCTAACGAAAAGCCTTTGCTTTTCTCCAAAACCATTTTTAATCTGATTTTCTCGGTCCATTGCATATGAATTCCACACCAGTTTCTCCGGATATGACTGGATGAAACCGGAAATATCCGGTATTGTTTTGGCTAACTCAATCCCAGATATTGCTACAGCTTCTGTGTTTGTGTATTCCTGATATTATCCACGGACTTTATTATTTTGAATGTTTTTTTATCAGGGACCATTTAATTTTGTGCTTGGACTCACCAATTGGTTCCACATGGAGACACCAGCTCTACATGCTTTTATTTTCTAGGGAGAAAGCTAGAGGAACTGCGGCAAACAACATGATATTTCTGTTTGTATCGGTGGTATTTTATGCACTTGCCTAACGAAAAGACTTTGCTTTTCTCCAAAACCATTTTTAATGTGATTTTTCTCGTTCCATTGCATATGAATTTCACACGACTTTGTCCAGCTATGACTGGATGAAACTGGAAATACCTGGTTTTGTTTTGGCTAACTCAATCCGAAATATTGTGAAAGCCTCTGTGTTTGTGTTTGCGGGATATTATCAATGGACTTTCTAGTTTTGAATGCTTTTATCAGGGAACATTTAATTTTGTACCGCTGAAGACTAATTGGTTCATCATGGGAACAGGAGCTCTACACATTCGTATTTTCGGGGGAGAAAACTAGACGAACTGCGGCAAACAAACATGATATTTATGTTGGTATAGATGACATTTTATGCACTTGCCTAACGAAAATACTTTGCCTTTCTCCAAAACAATTTTTACTCTGATTTTCTCGGTCCATTGCATACGAATGCCACACCACTTTGTACGGATATGACTGGATGTAACCGGACATATCTGCTTTTGCTTGGCTAACTCAATCCCAGATATTGCTACAGCCTCTGTGTTTGTGTTTTCTGGATATTATCAACGGACTTTATTGTTTTGAATGTTTTTTATCAGGGAACATTTAGTTTTGTGCTTGGAAACACTACTTCATTCCACATGGAGACACCATCTCTACACATTCGTATTTTCTAGGGAGAAAGCTAGAGGAACAGCGGCAAACAATCGTGATATTTCTGTTTGTATCGATGGCATTTCATGCACTCATCTAAAGCAAAGACTTTGCTTTTCTCCAAACCATTTTTACTGTGATTTTCTCGGTCCACTGCATACAAATTCCACACCAGTTTGTCCGGATATGACTGGATGAAACCGGAAATATCCAGTTTTGTTTTGGATAACTCAATCCCAGATATTGCTACAGCCTTTGTGTTTGTCTCTACCTGGTATTATCCACGGACTTTATTGTTTTGAATTTTTTTAATCAGGAAACATTTAAGTTTAATCTTCGAAACACTAATTGTTTCCACATGGAGATTCCAGCTCTACACATTCGTATTTTCTAGGGAGAAACCTAGAGGAACTGGGGCAAACAAACATGATGTTGCTGTTTGTATAGATGACATTTTATGCACTTGCCTAACGAAAACTCTTTGCTTTTCTCTAAAACCTTTTTTACTGTGATTTTCTTGGTCCATTGCATAGGAATTCCAAACCACGT
Source organism: Lepus europaeus (assembly GCF_033115175.1). NCBI lineage: Eukaryota > Metazoa > Chordata > Mammalia > Lagomorpha > Leporidae > Lepus > Lepus europaeus. Next base: position 550,239 of record NW_026909019.1, on the reverse strand, counting down.
TTTCCGTATATGACTGGATGAAACCAGAAATATCCGGTTGTGTTTTGCTAACTCAATGCAAAATATGTTGAAAGCCTCTGTGTTTGTGTTTTCTGGATATTATCGATGGACTTTATTGTTTTGAATATTTTTATCAGGGAACATTTAATTTTGTAACGTAGAAACACTAAAGGTTCATCATGGGGACAGCAGCTCTACACATTCGTATTTTCTAGGGAGAAAGCTAGAGGAACGGCGGCAAACAAACATGATATTTCTGTTTGTATAGATGACATTTTATGCACTTTTCTAACGAAAAGACTTTGTTTTTCTCCAAAACCATTTTTAATGTGATTTTCTCTGTCCATTGCATACAAATTCCACACCAGTTTGTCCGGATATGACTGGATGAAACCGGAAATATCCGGGTTTTTTTTGGCTAACTCAATCCCAGATATTGCTACAGCCTGTGTGTTTGTGTATTCCTGATTTTATCCGTGGATTTTATTGTTTTGAATGTTTTTTATCAGGGAACATTTAATTTGTGCTTGCCAACACTAATTGGCTCCGCATGCAGACACACTTTCTACGTATTCATATTTTCTAGGTAGAAAGCTAGAGGAACTGCCGCAAACAATCATGATATTTCTGTTTGTATCGATGACATTTTATGCACTTGCCTAACGAAAAGCCTTTGCTTTTCTCCAAAACCATTTTTAATCTGATTTTCTCGGTCCATTGCATATGAATTCCACACCAGTTTCTCCGGATATGACTGGATGAAACCGGAAATATCCGGTATTGTTTTGGCTAACTCAATCCCAGATATTGCTACAGCTTCTGTGTTTGTGTATTCCTGATATTATCCACGGACTTTATTATTTTGAATGTTTTTTTTATCAGGGAACATTTAATTTTGTGCTTGGACTCACCAATTGGTTCCACATGGAGACACCAGCTCTACATGCTTTTATTTTCTAGGGAGAAAGCTAGAGGAACTGCGGCAAACAACATGATATTTCTGTTTGTATCGGTGGTATTTTATGCACTTGCCTAACGAAAAGACTTTGCTTTTCTCCAAAACCATTTTTAATGTGATTTTTCTCGTTCCATTGCATATGAATTTCACACGACTTTGTCCAGCTATGACTGGATGAAACTGGAAATACCTGGTTTTGTTTTGGCTAACTCAATCCGAAATATTGTGAAAGCCTCTGTGTTTGTGTTTGCGGGATATTATCAATGGACTTTCTAGTTTTGAATGTTTTTATCAGGGAACATTTAATTTTGTACCGTTGAAGACTAATTGGTTCATCATGGGAACAGGAGCTCTACACATTCGTATTTTCGGGGGAGAAAACTAGACGAACTGCGGCAAACAAACATGATATTTATGTTGGTATAGATGACATTTTATGCACTTGCCTAACGAAAATACTTTGCCTTTCTCCAAAACAATTTTTACTCTGATTTTCTCGGTCCATTGCATACGAATGCCACACCACTTTGTACGGATATGACTGGATGTAACCGGACATATCTGCTTTTGCTTGGCTAACTCAATCCCAGATATTGCTACAGCCTCTGTGTTTGTGTTTTCTGGATATTATCAACGGACTTTATTGTTTTGAATGTTTTTTATCAGGGAACATTTAGTTTTGTGCTTGGAAACACTACTTCATTCCACATGGAGACACCATCTCTACACATTCGTATTTTCTAGGGAGAAAGCTAGAGGAACAGCGGCAAACAATCGTGATATTTCTGTTTGTATCGATGGCATTTCATGCACTCATCTAAAGCAAAGACTTTGCTTTTCTCCAAACCATTTTTACTGTGATTTTCTCGGTCCACTGCATACAAATTCCACACCAGTTTGTCCGGATATGACTGGATGAAACCGGAAATATCCAGTTTTGTTTTGGATAACTCAATCCCAGATATTGCTACAGCCTTTGTGTTTGTCTCTACCTGGTATTATCCACGGACTTTATTGTTTTGAATTTTTTTAATCAGGAAACATTTAAGTTTAATCTTCGAAACACTAATTGTTTCCACATGGAGATTCCAGCTCTACACATTCGTATTTTCTAGGGAGAAACCTAGAGGAACTGGGGCAAACAAACATGATGTTGCTGTTTGTATAGATGACATTTTATGCACTTGCCTAACGAAAACTCTTTGCTTTTCTCTAAAACCTTTTTTACTGTGATTTTCTTGGTCCATTGCATAGGAATTCCAAACCACGTTTTCCGTATATGACTGGATGAAACCAGAAATATCCGGTTGTGTTTTGCTAACTCAATGCAAAATATGTTGAAAGCCTCTGTGTTTGTGTTTTCTGGATATTATCGATGGACTTTATTGTTTTGAATATTTTTATCAGGGAACATTTAATTTTGTAACGTAGAAACACTAAAGGTTCATCATGGGGACAGCAGCTCTACACATTCGTATTTTCTAGGGAGAAAGCTAGAGGAACGGCGGCAAACAAACATGATATTTCTGTTTGTATAGATGACATTTTATGCACTTTTCTAACGAAAAGACTTTGTTTTTCTCCAAAACCATTTTTAATGTGATTTTCTCTGTCCATTGCATACGAATTCCACACCAGTTTGTCCGGATATGACTGGATGAAACCGGAAATATCCGGGTTTTTTTTTGGCTAACTCAATCCCAGATATTGCTACAGCCTGTGTGTTTGTGTATTCCTGATTTTATCTGTGGATTTCATTGTTTTGAATGTTTTTTATCAGGGAACATTTAATTTGTGCTTGCAAACACTAATTGGCTCCGCATGCAGACACACTTTCTACGTATTCATATTTTCTAGGTAGAAAGCTAGAGGAACTGCCGCAAACAATCATGATATTTCTGTTTGTATCGATGACATTTTATGCACTTGCCTAACGAAAAGCCTTTGCTTTTCTCCAAAACCATTTTTAATCTGATTTTCTCGGTCCATTGCATATGAATTCCACACCAGTTTCTCCGGATATGACTGGATGAAACCGGAAATATCCGGTATTGTTTTGGCTAACTCAATCCCAGATATTGCTACAGCTTCTGTGTTTGTGTATTCCTGATATTATCCACGGACTTTATTATTTTGAATGTTTTTTTATCAGGGAACATTTAATTTTGTGCTTGGACTCACCAATTGGTTCCACATGGAGACACCAGCTCTACATGCTTTTATTTTCTAGGGAGAAAGCTAGAGGAACTGCGGCAAACAACATGATATTTCTGTTTGTATCGGTGGTATTTTATGCACTTGCCTAACGAAAAGACTTTGCTTTTCTCCAAAACCATTTTTAATGTGATTTTTCTCGTTCCATTGCATATGAATTTCACACGACTTTGTCCAGCTATGACTGGATGAAACTGGAAATACCTGGTTTTGTTTTGGCTAACTCAATCCGAAATATTGTGAAAGCCTCTGTGTTTGTGTTTGCGGGATATTATCAATGGACTTTCTAGTTTTGAATGTTTTTATCAGGGAACATTTAATTTTGTACCGTTGAAGACTAATTGGTTCATCATGGGAACAGGAGCTCTACACATTCGTATTTTCGGGGGAGAAAACTAGACGAACTGCGGCAAACAAACATGATATTTATGTTGGTATAGATGACATTTTATGCACTTGCCTAACGAAAATACTTTGCCTTTCTCCAAAACAATTTTTACTCTGATTTTCTCGGTCCATTGCATACGAATGCCACACCACTTTGTACGGATATGACTGGATGTAACCGGAAATATCTGCTTTTGCTTGGCTAACTCAATCCCAGATATTGCTACAGCCTCTGTGTTTGTGTTTTCTGGATATTATCAACGGACTTTATTGTTTTGAATGTTTTTTATCAGGGAACATTTAGTTTTGTGCTTGGAAACACTACTTCATTCCACATGGAGACACCATCTCTACACATTCGTATTTTCTAGGGAGAAAGCTAGAGGAACAGCGGCAAACAATCGTGATATTTCTGTTTGTATCGATGGCATTTCATGCACTCATCTAAAGCAAAGACTTTGCTTTTCTCCAAACCATTTTTACTGTGATTTTCTCGGTCCACTGCATACAAATTCCACACCAGTTTGTCCGGATATGACTGGATGAAACCGGAAATATCCAGTTTTGTTTTGGATAACTCAATCCCAGATATTGCTACAGCCTTTGTGTTTGTCTCTACCTGGTATTATCCACGGACTTTATTGTTTTGAATTTTTTTAATCAGGAAACATTTAAGTTTAATCTTCGAAACACTAATTGTTTCCACATGGAGATTCCAGCTCTACACATTCGTATTTTCTAGGGAGAAACCTAGAGGAACTGGGGCAAACAAACATGATGTTGCTGTTTGTATAGATGACATTTTATGCACTTGCCTAACGAAAACTCTTTGCTTTTCTCTAAAACCTTTTTTACTGTGATTTTCTTGGTCCATTGCATAGGAATTCCAAACCACGTTTTCCGTATATGACTGGATGAAACCAGAAATATCCGGTTGTGTTTTGCTAACTCAATGCAAAATATGTTGAAAGCCTCTGTGTTTGTGTTTTCTGGATATTATCGATGGACTTTATTGTTTTGAATATTTTTATCAGGGAACATTTAATTTTGTAACGTAGAAACACTAAAGGTTCATCATGGGGACAGCAGCTCTACACATTCGTATTTTCTAGGGAGAAAGCTAGAGGAACGGCGGCAAACAAACATGATATTTCTGTTTGTATAGATGACATTTTATGCACTTTTCTAACGAAAAGACTTTGTTTTTCTCCAAAACCATTTTTAATGTGATTTTCTCTGTCCATTGCATACGAATTCCACACCAGTTTGTCCGGATATGACTGGATGAAACCGGAAATATCCGGGTTTTTTTTGGCTAACTCAATCCCAGATATTGCTACAGCCTGTGTGTTTGTGTATTCCTGATTTTATCCGTGGATTTCATTGTTTTGAATGTTTTTTATCAGGGAACATTTAATTTGTGCTTGCAAACACTAATTGGCTCCGCATGCAGACACACTTTCTACGTATTCATATTTTCTAGGTAGAAAGCTAGAGGAACTGCCGCAAACAATCATGATATTTCTGTTTGTATCGATGACATTTTATGCACTTGCCTAACGAAAAGCCTTTGCTTTTCTCCAAAACCATTTTTAATCTGATTTTCTCGGTCCATTGCATATGAATTCCACACCAGTTTCTCCGGATATGACTGGATGAAACCGGAAATATCCGGTATTGTTTTGGCTAACTCAATCCCAGATATTGCTACAGCTTCTGTGTTTGTGTATTCCTGATATTATCCACGGACTTTATTATTTTGAATGTTTTTTTTATCAGGGAACATTTAATTTTGTGCTTGGACTCACCAATTGGTTCCACATGGAGACACCAGCTCTACATGCTTTTATTTTCTAGGGAGAAAGCTAGAGGAACTGCGGCAAACAACATGATATTTCTGTTTGTATCGGTGGTATTTTATGCACTTGCCTAACGAAAAGACTTTGCTTTTCTCCAAAACCATTTTTAATGTGATTTTTCTCGTTCCATTGCATATGAATTTCACACGACTTTGTCCAGCTATGACTGGATGAAACTGGAAATACCTGGTTTTGTTTTGGCTAACTCAATCCGAAATATTGTGAAAGCCTCTGTGTTTGTGTTTGCGGGATATTATCAATGGACTTTCTAGTTTTGAATGTTTTTATCAGGGAACATTTAATTTTGTACCGTTGAAGACTAATTGGTTCATCATGGGAACAGGAGCTCTACACATTCGTATTTTCGGGGGAGAAAACTAGACGAACTGCGGCAAACAAACATGATATTTATGTTGGTATAGATGACATTTTATGCACTTGCCTAACGAAAATACTTTGCCTTTCTCCAAAACAATTTTTACTCTGATTTTCTCGGTCCATTGCATACGAATGCCACACCACTTTGTATGGATATGACTGGATGTAACCGGAAATATCTGCTTTTGCTTGGCTAACTCAATCCCAGATATTGCTACAGCCTCTGTGTTTGTGTTTTCTGGATATTATCAACGGACTTTATTGTTTTGAATGTTTTTTATCAGGGAACATTTAGTTTTGTGCTTGGAAACACTACTTCATTCCACATGGAGACACCATCTCTACACATTCGTATTTTCTAGGGAGAAAGCTAGAGGAACAGCGGCAAACAATCATGATATTTCTGTTTGTATCGATGGCATTTCATGCACTCATCTAAAGCAAAGACTTTGCTTTTCTCCAAACCATTTTTACTGTGATTTTCTCGGTCCACTGCATACAAATTCCACACCAGTTTGTCCGGATATGACTGGATGAAACCGGAAATATCCAGTTTTGTTTTGGATAACTCAATCCCAGATATTGCTACAGCCTTTGTGTTTGTCTCTACCTGGTATTATCCACGGACTTTATTGTTTTGAATTTTTTTAATCAGGAAACATTTAAGTTTAATCTTCGAAACACTAATTGTTTCCACATGGAGATTCCAGCTCTACACATTCGTATTTTCTAGGGAGAAACCTAGAGGAACTGGGGCAAACAAACATGATGTTGCTGTTTGTATAGATGACATTTTATGCACTTGCCTAACGAAAACTCTTTGCTTTTCTCTAAAACCTTTTTTACTGTGATTTTCTTGGTCCATTGCATAGGAATTCCAAACCACGTTTTCCGTATATGACTGGATGAAACCAGAACTATCCGGTTGTGTTTTGCTAACTCAATGCAAAATATGTTGAAAGCCTCTGTGTTTGTGTTTTCTGGATATTATCGATGGACTTTATTGTTTTGAATATTTTTATCAGGGAACATTTAATTTTGTAACGTAGAAACACTAAAGGTTCATCATGGGGACAGCAGCTCTACACATTCGTATTTTCTAGGGAGAAAGCTAGAGGAACGGCGGCAAACAAACATGATATTTCTGTTTGTATAGATGACATTTTATGCACTTTTCTAACGAAAAGACTTTGTTTTTCTCCAAAACCATTTTTAATGTGATTTTCTCTGTCCATTGCATACGAATTCCACACCAGTTTGTCCGGATATGACTGGATGAAACCGGAAATATCCGGGTTTTTTTTGGCTAACTCAATCCCAGATATTGCTACAGCCTGTGTGTTTGTGTATTCCTGATTTTATCCGTGGATTTCATTGTTTTGAATGTTTTTTATCAGGGAACATTTAATTTGTGCTTGCAAACACTAATTGGCTCCGCATGCAGACACACTTTCTACGTATTCATATTTTCTAGGTAGAAAGCTAGAGGAACTGCCGCAAACAATCATGATATTTCTGTTTGTATCGATGACATTTTATGCACTTGCCTAACGAAAAGCCTTTGCTTTTCTCCAAAACCATTTTTAATCTGATTTTCTCGGTCCATTGCATATGAATTCCACACCAGTTTCTCCGGATATGACTGGATGAAACCGGAAATATCCGGTATTGTTTTGGCTAACTCAATCCCAGATATTGCTACAGCTTCTGTGTTTGTGTATTCCTGATATTATCCACGGACTTTATTATTTTGAATGTTTTTTTTATCAGGGAACATTTAATTTTGTGCTTGGACTCACCAATTGGTTCCACATGGAGACACCAGCTCTACATGCTTTTATTTTCTAGGGAGAAAGCTAGAGGAACTGCGGCAAACAACATGATATTTCTGTTTGTATCGGTGGTATTTTATGCACTTGCCTAACGAAAAGACTTTGCTTTTCTCCAAAACCATTTTTAATGTGATTTTTCTCGTTCCATTGCATATGAATTTCACACGACTTTGTCCAGCTATGACTGGATGAAACTGGAAATACCTGGTTTTGTTTTGGCTAACTCAATCCGAAATATTGTGAAAGCCTCTGTGTTTGTGTTTGCGGGATATTATCAATGGACTTTCTAGTTTTGAATGTTTTTATCAGGGAACATTTAATTTTGTACCGTTGAAGACTAATTGGTTCATCATGGGAACAGGAGCTCTACACATTCGTATTTTCGGGGGAGAAAACTAGACGAACTGCGGCAAACAAACATGATATTTATGTTGGTATAGATGACATTTTATGCACTTGCCTAACGAAAATACTTTGCCTTTCTCCAAAACAATTTTTACTCTGATTTTCTCGGTCCATTGCATACGAATGCCACACCACTTTGTACGGATATGACTGGATGTAACCGGAAATATCTGCTTTTGCTTGGCTAACTCAATCCCAGATATTGCTACAGCCTCTGTGTTTGTGTTTTCTGGATATTATCAACGGACTTTATTGTTTTGAATGTTTTTTATCAGGGAACATTTAGTTTTGTGCTTGGAAACACTACTTCATTCCACATGGAGACACCATCTCTACACATTCGTATTTTCTAGGGAGAAAGCTAGAGGAACAGCGGCAAACAATCGTGATATTTCTGTTTGTATCGATGGCATTTCATGCACTCATCTAAAGCAAAGACTTTGCTTTTCTCCAAACCATTTTTACTGTGATTTTCTCGGTCCACTGCATACAAATTCCACACCAGTTTGTCCGGATATGACTGGATGAAACCGGAAATATCCAGTTTTGTTTTGGATAACTCAATCCCAGATATTGCTACAGCCTTTGTGTTTGTCTCTACCTGGTATTATCCACGGACTTTATTGTTTTGAATTTTTTTAATCAGGAAACATTTAAGTTTAATCTTCGAAACACTAATTGTTTCCACATGGAGATTCCAGCTCTACACATTCGTATTTTCTAGGGAGAAACCTAGAGGAACTGGGGCAAACAAACATGATGTTGCTGTTTGTATAGATGACATTTTATGCACTTGCCTAACGAAAACTCTTTGCTTTTCTCTAAAACCTTTTTTACTGTGATTTTCTTGGTCCATTGCATAGGAATTCCAAACCACGTTTTCCGTATATGACTGGATGAAACCAGAACTATCCGGTTGTGTTTTGCTAACTCAATGCAAAATATGTTGAAAGCCTCTGTGTTTGTGTTTTCTGGATATTATCGATGGACTTTATTGTTTTGAATATTTTTATCAGGGAACATTTAATTTTGTAACGTAGAAACACTAAAGGTTCATCATGGGGACAGCAGCTCTACACATTCGTATTTTCTAGGGAGAAAGCTAGAGGAACGGCGGCAAACAAACATGATATTTCTGTTTGTATAGATGACATTTTATGCACTTTTCTAACGAAAAGACTTTGTTTTTCTCCAAAACCATTTTTAATGTGATTTTCTCTGTCCATTGCATACGAATTCCACACCAGTTTGTCCGGATATGACTGGATGAAACCGGAAATATCCGGGTTTTTTTTGGCTAACTCAATCCCAGATATTGCTACAGCCTGTGTGTTTGTGTATTCCTGATTTTATCCGTGGATTTTATTGTTTTGAATGTTTTTTATCAGGGAACATTTAATTTGTGCTTGCCAACACTAATTGGCTCCGCATGCAGACACACTTTCTACGTATTCATATTTTCTAGGTAGAAAGCTAGAGGAACTGCCGCAAACAATCATGATATTTCTGTTTGTATCGATGACATTTTATGCACTTGCCTAACGAAAAGCCTTTGCTTTTCTCCAAAACCATTTTTAATCTGATTTTCTCAGTCCATTGCATATGAATTCCACACCAGTTTCTCCGGATATGACTGGATGAAACCGGAAATATCCGGTATTGTTTTGGCTAACTCAATCCCAGATATTGCTACAGCTTCTGTGTTTGTGTATTCCTGATATTATCCACGGACTTTATTATTTTGAATGTTTTTTTTTATCAGGGAACATTTAATTTTGTGCTTGGACTCACCAATTGGTTCCACATGGAGACACCAGCTCTACATGCTTTTATTTTCTAGGGAGAAAGCTAGAGGAACGGCGGCAAACAACATGATATTTCTGTTTGTATCGGTGGTATTTTATGCACTTGCCTAACGAAAAGACTTTGCTTTTCTCCAAAACCATTTTTAATGTGATTTTTCTCGTTCCATTGCATATGAATTTCACACGACTTTGTCCAGCTATGACTGGATGAAACTGGAAATACCTGGTTTTGTTTTGGCTAACTCAATCCGAAATATTGTGAAAGCCTCTGTGTTTGTGTTTGCGGGATATTATCAATGGACTTTCTAGTTTTGAATGTTTTTATCAGGGAACATTTAATTTTGTACCGTTGAAGACTAATTGGTTCATCATGGGAACAGGAGCTCTACACATTCGTATTTTCGGGGGAGAAAACTAGACGAACTGCGGCAAACAAACATGATATTTATGTTGGTATAGATGACATTTTATGCACTTGCCTAACGAAAATACTTTGCCTTTCTCCAAAACAATTTTTACTCTGATTTTCTCGGCCCATTGCATACGAATGCCACACCACTTTGTACGGATATGACTGGATGTAACCGGAAATATCTGCTTTTGCTTGGCTAACTCAATCCCAGATATTGCTACAGCCTCTGTGTTTGTGTTTTCTGGATATTATCAACGGACTTTATTGTTTTGAATGTTTTTTATCAGGGAACATTTAGTTTTGTGCTTGGAAACACTACTTCATTCCACATGGAGACACCATCTCTACACATTCGTATTTTCTAGGGAGAAAGCTAGAGGAACAGCGGCAAACAATCGTGATATTTCTGTTTGTATCGATGGCATTTCATGCACTCATCTAAAGCAAAGACTTTGCTTTTCTCCAAACCATTTTTACTGTGATTTTCTCGGTCCACTGCATACAAATTCCACACCAGTTTGTCCGGATATGACTGGATGAAACCGGAAATATCCAGTTTTGTTTTGGATAACTCAATCCCAGATATTGCTACAGCCTTTGTGTTTGTCTCTACCTGGTATTATCCACGGACTTTATTGTTTTGAATTTTTTTAATCAGGAAACATTTAAGTTTAATCTTCTTAACACTAATTGTTTCCACATGGAGATTCCAGCTCTACACATTCGTATTTTCTAGGGAGAAACCTAGAGGAACTGGGGCAAACAAACATGATGTTGCTGTTTGTATAGATGACATTTTATGCACTTGCCTAACGAAAACTCTTTGCTTTTCTCTAAAACCTTTTTTACTGTGATTTTCTTGGTCCATTGCATAGGAATTCCAAACCACGTTTTCCGTATATGACTGGATGAAACCAGAACTATCCGGTTGTGTTTTGCTAACTCAATGCAAAATATGTTGAAAGCCTCTGTGTTTGTGTTTTCTGGATATTATCGATGGACTTTATTGTTTTGAATATTTTTATCAGGGAACATTTAATTTTGTAACGTAGAAACACTAAAGGTTCATCATGGGGACAGCAGCTCTACACATTCGTATTTTCTAGGGAGAAAGCTAGAGGAACGGCGGCAAACAAACATGATATTTCTGTTTGTATAGATGACATTTTATGCACTTTTCTAACGAAAAGACTTTGTTTTTCTCCAAAACCATTTTTAATGTGATTTTCTCTGTCCATTGCATACGAATTCCACACCAGTTTGTCCGGATATGACTGGATGAAACCGGAAATATCCGGGTTTTTTTTGGCTAACTCAATCCCAGATATTGCTACAGCCTGTGTGTTTGTGTATTCCTGATTTTATCCATGGATTTCATTGTTTTGAATGTTTTTTATCAGGGAACATTTAATTTGTGCTTGCAAACACTAATTGGCTCCGCATGCAGACACACTTTCTACGTATTCATATTTTCTAGGTAGAAAGCTAGAGGAACTGCCGCAAACAATCATGATATTTCTGTTTGTATCGATGACATTTTATGCACTTGCCTAACGAAAAGCCTTTGCTTTTCTCCAAAACCATTTTTAATCTGATTTTCTCGGTCCATTGCATATGAATTCCACACCAGTTTCTCCGGATATGACTGGATGAAACCGGAAATATCCGGTATTGTTTTGGCTAACTCAATCCCAGATATTGCTACAGCTTCTGTGTTTGTGTATTCCTGATATTATCCACGGACTTTATTATTTTGAATGTTTTTTTTTATCAGGGACCATTTAATTTTGTGCTTGGAATGACCAATTGGTTCCACATGGAGACACCAGCTCTACATGCTTTTATTTTCTAGGGAGAAAGCTAGAGGAACTGCGGCAAACAACATGATATTTCTGTTTGTATCGGTGGTATTTTATGCACTTGCCTAACGAAAAGACTTTGCTTTTCTCCAAAACCATTTTTAATGTGATTTTTCTCGTTCCATTGCATATGAATTTCACACGACTTTGTCCAGCTATGACTGGATGAAACTGGAAATACCTGGTTTTGTTTTGGCTAACTCAATCCGAAATATTGTGAAAGCCTCTGTGTTTGTGTTTGCGGGATATTATCAATGGACTTTCTAGTTTTGAATGTTTTTATCAGGGAACATTTAATTTTGTACCGTTGAAGACTAATTGGTTCATCATGGGAACAGGAGCTCTACACATTCGTATTTTCGGGGGAGAAAACTAGACGAACTGCGGCAAACAAACATGATATTTATGTTGGTATAGATGACATTTTATGCACTTGCCTAACGAAAATACTTTGCCTTTCTCCAAAACAATTTTTACTCTGATTTTCTCGGTCCATTGCATACGAATGCCACACCACTTTGTACGGATATGACTGGATGTAACCGGACATATCTGCTTTTGCTTGGCTAACTCAATCCCAGATATTGCTACAGCCTCTGTGTTTGTGTTTTCTGGATATTATCAACGGACTTTATTGTTTTGAATGTTTTTTATCAGGGAACATTTAGTTTTGTGCTTGGAAACACTACTTCATTCCACATGGAGACACCATCTCTACACATTCGTATTTTCTAGGGAGAAAGCTAGAGGAACAGCGGCAAACAATCGTGATATTTCTGTTTGTATCGATGGCATTTCATGCACTCATCAAAGGAAAGACTTTGCTTTTCTCCAAACCATTTTTACTGTGATTTTCTCGGTCCACTGCATACAAATTCCACACCAGTTTGTCCGGATATGACTGGATGAAACCGGAAATATCCAGTTTTGTTTTGGATAACTCAATCCCAGATATTGCTACAGCCTTTGTGTTTGTCTCTACCTGGTATTATCCACGGACTTTATTGTTTTGAATTTTTTTAATCAGGAAACATTTAAGTTTAATCTTCGAAACACTAATTGTTTCCACATGGAGATTCCAGCTCTACACATTCGTATTTTCTAGGGAGAAACCTAGAGGAACTGGGGCAAACAAACATGATGTTGCTGTTTGTATAGATGACATTTTATGCACTTGCCTAACGAAAACTCTTTGCTTTTCTCTAAAACCTTTTTTACTGTGATTTTCTTGGTCCATTGCATAGGAATTCCAAACCACGTTTTCCGTATATGACTGGATGAAACCAGAACTATCCGGTTGTGTTTTGCTAACTCAATGCAAAATATGTTGAAAGCCTCTGTGTTTGTGTTTTCTGGATATTATCGATGGACTTTATTGTTTTGAATATTTTTATCAGGGAACATTTAATTTTGTAACGTAGAAACACTAAAGGTTCATCATGGGGACAGCAGCTCTACACATTCGTATTTTCTAGGGAGAAAGCTAGAGGAACGGCGGCAAACAAACATGATATTTCTGTTTGTATAGATGACATTTTATGCACTTTTCTAACGAAAAGACTTTGTTTTTCTCCAAAACCATTTTTAATGTGATTTTCTCTGTCCATTGCATACGAATTCCACACCAGTTTGTCCGGATATGACTGGATGAAACCGGAAATATCCGGGTTTTTTTTGGCTAACTCAATCCCAGATATTGCTACAGCCTGTGTGTTTGTGTATTCCTGATTTTATCCGTGGATTTCATTGTTTTGAATGTTTTTTATCAGGGAACATTTAATTTGTGCTTGCAAACACTAATTGGCTCCGCATGCAGACACACTTTCTACGTATTCATATTTTCTAGGTAGAAAGCTAGAGGAACTGCCGCAAACAATCATGATATTTCTGTTTGTATCGATGACATTTTATGCACTTGCCTAACGAAAAGCCTTTGCTTTTCTCCAAAACCATTTTTAATCTGATTTTCTCGGTCCATTGCATATGAATTCCACACCAGTTTCTCCGGATATGACTGGATGAAACCGGAAATATCCGGTATTGTTTTGGCTAACTCAATCCCAGATATTGCTACAGCTTCTGTGTTTGTGTATTCCTGATATTATCCACGGACTTTATTATTTTGAATGTTTTTTTTATCAGGGAACATTTAATTTTGTGCTTGGACTCACCAATTGGTTCCACATGGAGACACCAGCTCTACATGCTTTTATTTTCTAGGGAGAAAGCTAGAGGAACTGCAGCAAACAACATGATATTTCTGTTTGTATCGGTGGTATTTTATGCACTTGCCTAACGAAAAGACTTTGCTTTTCTCCAAAACCATTTTTAATGTGATTTTTCTCGTTCCATTGCATATGAATTTCACACGACTTTGTCCAGCTATGACTGGATGAAACTGGAAATACCTGGTTTTGTTTTGGCTAACTCAATCCGAAATATTGTGAAAGCCTCTGTGTTTGTGTTTGTGGGATATTATCAATGGACTTTCTAGTTTTGAATGTTTTTATCAGGGAACATTTAATTTTGTACCGTTGAAGACTAATTGGTTCATCATGGGAACAGGAGCTCTACACATTCGTATTTTCGGGGGAGAAAACTAGACGAACTGCGGCAAACAAACATGATATTTATGTTGGTATAGATGACATTTTATGCACTTGCCTAACGAAAATACTTTGCCTTTCTCCAAAACAATTTTTACTCTGATTTTCTCGGTCCATTGCATACGAATGCCACACCACTTTGTACGGATATGACTGGATGTAACCGGACATATCTGCTTTTGCTTGGCTAACTCAATCCCAGATATTGCTACAGCCTCTGTGTTTGTGTTTTCTGGATATTATCAACGGACTTTATTGTTTTGAATGTTTTTTATCAGGGAACATTTAGTTTTGTGCTTGGAAACACTACTTCATTCCACATGGAGACACCATCTCTACACATTCGTATTTTCTAGGGAGAAAGCTAGAGGAACAGCGGCAAACAATCGTGATATTTCTGTTTGTATCGATGGCATTTCATGCACTCATCTAAAGCAAAGACTTTGCTTTTCTCCAAACCATTTTTACTGTGATTTTCTCGGTCCACTGCATACAAATTCCACACCAGTTTGTCCGGATATGACTGGATGAAACCGGAAATATCCAGTTTTGTTTTGGATAACTCAATCCCAGATATTGCTACAGCCTTTGTGTTTGTCTCTACCTGGTATTATCCACGGACTTTATTGTTTTGAATTTTTTTAATCAGGAAACATTTAAGTTTAATCTTCGAAACACTAATTGTTTCCACATGGAGATTCCAGCTCTACACATTCGTATTTTCTAGGGAGAAACCTAGAGGAACTGGGGCAAACAAACATGATGTTGCTGTTTGTATAGATGACATTTTATGCACTTGCCTAACGAAAACTCTTTGCTTTTCTCTAAAACCTTTTTTACTGTGATTTTCTTGGTCCATTGCATAGGAATTCCAAACCACGTTTTCCGTATATGACTGGATGAAACCAGAAATATCCGGTTGTGTTTTGCTAACTCAATGCAAAATATGTTGAAAGCCTCTGTGTTTGTGTTTTCTGGATATTATCGATGGACTTTATTGTTTTGAATATTTTTATCAGGGAACATTTAATTTTGTAACGTAGAAACACTAAAGGTTCATCATGGGGACAGCAGCTCTACACATTCGTATTTTCTAGGGAGAAAGCTAGAGGAACGGCGGCAAACAAACATGATATTTCTGTTTGTATAGATGACATTTTATGCACTTTTCTAACGAAAAGACTTTGTTTTTCTCCAAAACCATTTTTAATGTGATTTTCTCTGTCCATTGCATACGAATTCCACACCAGTTTGTCCGGATATGACTGGATGAAACCGGAAATATCCGGGTTTTTTTTGGCTAACTCAATCCCAGATATTGCTACAGCCTGTGTGTTTGTGTATTCCTGATTTTATCCGTGGATTTCATTGTTTTGAATGTTTTTTATCAGGGAACATTTAATTTGTGCTTGCCAACACTAATTGGCTCCGCATGCAGACACACTTTCTACGTATTCATATTTTCTAGGTAGAAAGCTAGAGGAACTGCCGCAAACAATCATGATATTTCTGTTTGTATCGATGACATTTTATGCACTTGCCTAACGAAAAGCCTTTGCTTTTCTCCAAAACCATTTTTAATCTGATTTTCTCGGTCCATTGCATATGAATTCCACACCAGTTTCTCCGGATATGACTGGATGAAACCGGAAATATCCGGTATTGTTTTGGCTAACTCAATCCCAGATATTGCTACAGCTTCTGTGTTTGTGTATTCCTGATATTATCCACGGACTTTATTATTTTGAATGTTTTTTTTATCAGGGAACATTTAATTTTGTGCTTGGACTCACCAATTGGTTCCACATGGAGACACCAGCTCTACATGCTTTTATTTTCTAGGGAGAAAGCTAGAGGAACTGCGGCAAACAACATGATATTTCTGTTTGTATCGGTGGTATTTTATGCACTTGCCTAACGAAAAGACTTTGCTTTTCTCCAAAACCATTTTTAATGTGATTTTTCTCGTTCCATTGCATATGAATTTCACACGACTTTGTCCAGCTATGACTGGATGAAACTGGAAATACCTGGTTTTGTTTTGGCTAACTCAATCCGAAATATTGTGAAAGCCTCTGTGTTTGTGTTTGCGGGATATTATCAATGGACTTTCTAGTTTTGAATGTTTTTATCAGGGAACATTTAATTTTGTACCGTTGAAGACTAATTGGTTCATCATGGGAACAGGAGCTCTACACATTCGTATTTTCGGGGGAGAAAACTAGACGAACTGCGGCAAACAAACATGATATTTATGTTGGTATAGATGACATTTTATGCACTTGCCTAACGAAAATACTTTGCCTTTCTCCAAAACAATTTTTACTCTGATTTTCTCGGTCCATTGCATACGAATGCCACACCACTTTGTACGGATATGACTGGATGTAACCGGAAATATCTGCTTTTGCTTGGCTAACTCAATCCCAGATATTGCTACAGCCTCTGTGTTTGTGTTTTCTGGATATTATCAACGGACTTTATTGTTTTGAATGTTTTTTATCAGGGAACATTTAGTTTTGTGCTTGGAAACACTACTTCATTCCACATGGAGACACCATCTCTACACATTCGTATTTTCTAGGGAGAAAGCTAGAGGAACAGCGGCAAACAATCGTGATATTTCTGTTTGTATCGATGGCATTTCATGCACTCATCTAAAGCAAAGACTTTGCTTTTCTCCAAACCATTTTTACTGTGATTTTCTCGGTCCACTGCATACAAATTCCACACCAGTTTGTCCGGATATGACTGGATGAAACCGGAAATATCCAGTTTTGTTTTGGATAACTCAATCCCAGATATTGCTACAGCCTTTGTGTTTGTCTCTACCTGGTATTATCCACGGACTTTATTGTTTTGAATTTTTTTAATCAGGAAACATTTAAGTTTAATCTTCGAAACACTAATTGTTTCCACATGGAGATTCCAGCTCTACACATTCGTATTTTCTAGGGAGAAACCTAGAGGAACTGGGGCAAACAAACATGATGTTGCTGTTTGTATAGATGACATTTTATGCACTTGCCTAACGAAAACTCTTTGCTTTTCTCTAAAACCTTTTTTACTGTGATTTTCTTGGTCCATTGCATAGGAATTCCAAACCACGTTTTCCGTATATGACTGGATGAAACCAGAACTATCCGGTTGTGTTTTGCTAACTCAATGCAAAATATGTTGAAAGCCTCTGTGTTTGTGTTTTCTGGATATTATCGATGGACTTTATTGTTTTGAATATTTTTATCAGGGAACATTTAATTTTGTAACGTAGAAACACTAAAGGTTCATCATGGGGACAGCAGCTCTACACATTCGTATTTTCTAGGGAGAAAGCTAGAGGAACGGCGGCAAACAAACATGATATTTCTGTTTGTATAGATGACATTTTATGCACTTTTCTAACGAAAAGACTTTGTTTTTCTCCAAAACCATTTTTAATGTGATTTTCTCTGTCCATTGCATACGAATTCCACACCAGTTTGTCCGGATATGACTGGATGAAACCGGAAATATCCGGGTTTTTTTTGGCTAACTCAATCCCAGATATTGCTACAGCCTGTGTGTTTGTGTATTCCTGATTTTATCCGTGGATTTTATTGTTTTGAATGTTTTTTATCAGGGAACATTTAATTTGTGCTTGCCAACACTAATTGGCTCCGCATGCAGACACACTTTCTACGTATTCATATTTTCTAGGTAGAAAGCTAGAGGAACTGCCGCAAACAATCATGATATTTCTGTTTGTATCGATGACATTTTATGCACTTGCCTAACGAAAAGCCTTTGCTTTTCTCCAAAACCATTTTTAATCTGATTTTCTCGGTCCATTGCATATGAATTCCACACCAGTTTCTCCGGATATGACTGGATGAAACCGGAAATATCCGGTATTGTTTTGGCTAACTCAATCCCAGATATTGCTACAGCTTCTGTGTTTGTGTATTCCTGATATTATCCACGGACTTTATTATTTTGAATGTTTTTTTTATCAGGGAACATTTAATTTTGTGCTTGGACTCACCAATTGGTTCCACATGGAGACACCAGCTCTACATGCTTTTATTTTCTAGGGAGAAAGCTAGAGGAACTGCGGCAAACAACATGATATTTCTGTTTGTATCGGTGGTATTTTATGCACTTGCCTAACGAAAAGACTTTGCTTTTCTCCAAAACCATTTTTAATGTGATTTTTCTCGTTCCATTGCATATGAATTTCACACGACTTTGTCCAGCTATGACTGGATGAAACTGGAAATACCTGGTTTTGTTTTGGCTAACTCAACCCGAAATATTGTGAAAGCCTCTGTGTTTGTGTTTGCGGGATATTATCAATGGACTTTCTAGTTTTGAATGTTTTTATCAGGGAACATTTAATTTTGTACCGTTGAAGACTAATTGGTTCATCATGGGAACAGGAGCTCTACACATTCGTATTTTCGGGGGAGAAAACTAGACGAACTGCGGCAAACAAACATGATATTTATGTTGGTATAGATGACATTTTATGCACTTGCCTAACGAAAATACTTTGCCTTTCTCCAAAACAATTTTTACTCTGATTTTCTCGGTCCATTGCATACGAATGCCACACCACTTTGTACGGATATGACTGGATGTAACCGGAAATATCTGCTTTTGCTTGGCTAACTCAATCCCAGATATTGCTACAGCCTCTGTGTTTGTGTTTTCTGGATATTATCAACGGACTTTATTGTTTTGAATGTTTTTTATCAGGGAACATTTAGTTTTGTGCTTGGAAACACTACTTCATTCCACATGGAGACACCATCTCTACACATTCGTATTTTCTAGGGAGAAAGCTAGAGGAACAGCGGCAAACAATCGTGATATTTCTGTTTGTATCGATGGCATTTCATGCACTCATCTAAAGCAAAGACTTTGCTTTTCTCCAAACCATTTTTACTGTGATTTTCTCGGTCCACTGCATACAAATTCCACACCAGTTTGTCCGGATATGACTGGATGAAACCGGAAATATCCAGTTTTGTTTTGGATAACTCAATCCCAGATATTGCTACAGCCTTTGTGTTTGTCTCTACCTGGTATTATCCACGGACTTTATTGTTTTGAATTTTTTTAATCAGGAAACATTTAAGTTTAATCTTCAAAACACTAATTGTTTCCACATGGAGATTCCAGCTCTACACATTCGTATTTTCTAGGGAGAAACCTAGAGGAACTGGGGCAAACAAACATGATGTTGCTGTTTGTATAGATGACATTTTATGCACTTGCCTAACGAAAACTCTTTGCTTTTCTCTAAAACCTTTTTTACTGTGATTTTCTTGGTCCATTGCATAGGAATTCCAAACCACGTTTTCCGTATATGACTGGATGAAACCAGAACTATCCGGTTGTGTTTTGCTAACTCAATGCAAAATATGTTGAAAGCCTCTGTGTTTGTGTTTTCTGGATATTATCGATGGACTTTATTGTTTTGAATATTTTTATCAGGGAACATTTAATTTTGTAACGTAGAAACACTAAAGGTTCATCATGGGGACAGCAGCTCTACACATTCGTATTTTCTAGGGAGAAAGCTAGAGGAACGGCGGCAAACAAACATGATATTTCTGTTTGTATAGATGACATTTTATGCACTTTTCTAACGAAAAGACTTTGTTTTTCTCCAAAACCATTTTTAATGTGATTTTCTCTGTCCATTGCATACGAATTCCACACCAGTTTGTCCGGATATGACTGGATGAAACCGGAAATATCCGGGTTTTTTTTGGCTAACTCAATCCCAGATATTGCTACAGCCTGTGTGTTTGTGTATTCCTGATTTTATCCGTGGATTTTATTGTTTTGAATGTTTTTTATCAGGGAACATTTAATTTGTGCTTGCCAACACTAATTGGCTCCGCATGCAGACACACTTTCTACGTATTCATATTTTCTAGGTAGAAAGCTAGAGGAACTGCCGCAAACAATCATGATATTTCTGTTTGTATCGATGACATTTTATGCACTTGCCTAACGAAAAGCCTTTGCTTTTCTCCAAAACCATTTTTAATCTGATTTTCTCGGTCCATTGCATATGAATTCCACACCAGTTTCTCCGGATATGACTGGATGAAACCGGAAATATCCGGTATTGTTTTGGCTAACTCAATCCCAGATATTGCTACAGCTTCTGTGTTTGTGTATTCCTGATATTATCCACGGACTTTATTATTTTGAATGTTTTTTTTATCAGGGAACATTTAATTTTGTGCTTGGAATCACCAATTGGTTCCACATGGAGACACCAGCTCTACATGCTTTTATTTTCTAGGGAGAAAGCTAGAGGAACTGCAGCAAACAACATGATATTTCTGTTTGTATCGGTGGTATTTTATGCACTTGCCTAACGAAAAGACTTTGCTTTTCTCCAAAACCATTTTTAATGTGATTTTTCTCGTTCCATTGCATATGAATTTCACACGACTTTGTCCAGCTATGACTGGATGAAACTGGAAATACCTGGTTTTGTTTTGGCTAACTCAATCCGAAATATTGTGAAAGCCTCTGTGTTTGTGTTTGCGGGATATTATCAATGGACTTTCTAGTTTTGAATGTTTTTATCAGGGAACATTTAATTTTGTACCGTTGAAGACTAATTGGTTCATCATGGGAACAGGAGCTCTACACATTCGTATTTTCGGGGGAGAAAACTAGATGAACTGCGGCAAACAAACATGATATTTATGTTGGTATAGATGACATTTTATGCACTTGCCTAACGAAAATACTTTGCCTTTCTCCAAAACAATTTTTACTCTGATTTTCTCGGTCCATTGCATACGAATGCCACACCACTTTGTACGGATATGACTGGATGTAACCGGAAATATCTGCTTTTGCTTGGCTAACTCAATCCCAGATATTGCTACAGCCTCTGTGTTTGTGTTTTCTGGATATTATCAACGGACTTTATTGTTTTGAATGTTTTTTATCAGGGAACATTTAGTTTTGTGCTTGGAAACACTACTTCATTCCACATGGAGACACCATCTCTACACATTCGTATTTTCTAGGGAGAAAGCTAGAGGAACAGCGGCAAACAATCGTGATATTTCTGTTTGTATCGATGGCATTTCATGCACTCATCTAAAGCAAAGACTTTGCTTTTCTCCAAACCATTTTTACTGTGATTTTCTCGGTCCACTGCATACAAATTCCACACCAGTTTGTCCGGATATGACTGGATGAAACCGGAAATATCCAGTTTTGTTTTGGATAACTCAATCCCAGATATTGCTACAGCCTTTGTGTTTGTCTCTACCTGGTATTATCCACGGACTTTATTGTTTTGAATTTTTTTAATCAGGAAACATTTAAGTTTAATCTTCGAAACACTAATTGTTTCCACATGGAGATTCCAGCTCTACACATTCGTATTTTCTAGGGAGAAACCTAGAGGAACTGGGGCAAACAAACATGATGTTGCTGTTTGTATAGATGACATTTTATGCACTTGCCTAACGAAAACTCTTTGCTTTTCTCTAAAACCTTTTTTACTGTGATTTTCTTGGTCCATTGCATAGGAATTCCAAACCACGTTTTCCGTATATGACTGGATGAAACCAGAACTATCCGGTTGTGTTTTGCTAACTCAATGCAAAATATGTTGAAAGCCTCTGTGTTTGTGTTTTCTGGATATTATCGATGGACTTTATTGTTTTGAATATTTTTATCAGGGAACATTTAATTTTGTAACGTAGAAACACTAAAGGTTCATCATGGGGACAGCAGCTCTACACATTCGTATTTTCTAGGGAGAAAGCTAGAGGAACGGCGGCAAACAAACATGATATTTCTGTTTGTATAGATGACATTTTATGCACTTTTCTAACGAAAAGACTTTGTTTTTCTCCAAAACCATTTTTAATGTGATTTTCTCTGTCCATTGCATACGAATTCCACACCAGTTTGTCTGGATATGACTGGATGAAACCGGAAATATCCGGGTTTTTTTTGGCTAACTCAATCCCAGATATTGCTACAGCCTGTGTGTTTGTGTATTCCTGATTTTATCCATGGATTTTATTGTTTTGAATGTTTTTTATCAGGGAACATTTAATTTGTGCTTGCCAACACTAATTGGCTCCGCATGCAGACACACTTTCTACGTATTCATATTTTCTAGGTAGAAAGCTAGAGGAACTGCCGCAAACAATCATGATATTTCTGTTTGTATCGATGACATTTTATGCACTTGCCTAACGAAAAGCCTTTGCTTTTCTCCAAAACCATTTTTAATCTGATTTTCTCGGTCCATTGCATATGAATTCCACACCAGTTTCTCCGGATATGACTGGATGAAACCGGAAATATCCGGTATTGTTTTGGCTAACTCAATCCCAGATATTGCTACAGCTTCTGTGTTTGTGTATTCCTGATATTATCCACGGACTTTATTATTTTGAATGTTTTTTTTTATCAGGGAACATTTAATTTTGTGCTTGGAATCACCAATTGGTTCCACATGGAGACACCAGCTCTACATGCTTTTATTTTCTAGGGAGAAAGCTAGAGGAACTGCGGCAAACAACATGATATTTCTGTTTGTATCGGTGGTATTTTATGCACTTGCCTAACGAAAAGACTTTGCTTTTCTCCAAAACCATTTTTAATGTGATTTTTCTCGTTCCATTGCATATGAATTTCACACGACTTTGTCCAGCTATGACTGGATGAAACTGGAAATACCTGGTTTTGTTTTGGCTAACTCAACCCGAAATATTGTGAAAGCCTCTGTGTTTGTGTTTGCGGGGTATTATCAATGGACTTTCTAGTTTTGAATGTTTTTATCAGGGAACATTTAATTTTGTACCGTTGAAGACTAATTGGTTCATCATGGGAACAGGAGCTCTACACATTCGTATTTTCGGGGGAGAAAACTAGACGAACTGCGGCAAACAAACATGATATTTATGTTGGTATAGATGACATTTTATGCACTTGCCTAACGAAAATACTTTGCCTTTCTCCAAAACAATTTTTACTCTGATTTTCTCGGTCCATTGCATACGAATGCCACACCACTTTGTACGGATATGACTGGATGTAACCGGAAATATCTGCTTTTGCTTGGCTAACTCAATCCCAGATATTGCTACAGCCTCTGTGTTTGTGTTTTCTGGATATTATCAACGGACTTTATTGTTTTGAATGTTTTTTATCAGGGAACATTTAGTTTTGTGCTTGGAAACACTACTTCATTCCACATGGAGACACCATCTCTACACATTCGTATTTTCTAGGGAGAAAGCTAGAGGAACAGCGGCAAACAATCGTGATATTTATGTTTGTATCGATGGCATTTCATGCACTCATCTAAAGCAAAGACTTTGCTTTTCTCCAAACCATTTTTACTGTGATTTTCTCGGTCCACTGCATACAAATTCCACACCAGTTTGTCCGGATATGACTGGATGAAACCGGAAATATCCAGTTTTGTTTTGGATAACTCAATCCCAGATATTGCTACAGCCTTTGTGTTTGTCTCTACCTGGTATTATCCACGGACTTTATTGTTTTGAATTTTTTTAATCAGGAAACATTTAAGTTTAATCTTCGAAACACTAATTGTTTCCACATGGAGATTCCAGCTCTACACATTCGTATTTTCTAGGGAGAAACCTAGAGGAACTGGGGCAAACAAACATGATGTTGCTGTTTGTATAGATGACATTTTATGCACTTGCCTAACGAAAACTCTTTGCTTTTCTCTAAAACCTTTTTTACTGTGATTTTCTTGGTCCATTGCATAGGAATTCCAAACCACGTTTTCCGTATATGACTGGATGAAACCAGAAATATCCGGTTGTGTTTTGCTAACTCAATGCAAAATATGTTGAAAGCCTCTGTGTTTGTGTTTTCTGGATATTATCGATGGACTTTATTGTTTTGAATATTTTTATCAGGGAACATTTAATTTTGTAACGTAGAAACACTAAAGGTTCATCATGGGGACAGCAGCTCTACACATTCGTATTTTCTAGGGAGAAAGCTAGAGGAACGGCGGCAAACAAACATGATATTTCTGTTTGTATAGATGACATTTTATGCACTTTTCTAACGAAAAGACTTTGTTTTTCTCCAAAACCATTTTTAATGTGATTTTCTCTGTCCATTGCATACGAATTCCACACCAGTTTGTCCGGATATGACTGGATGAAACCGGAAATATCCGGGGTTTTTTTGGCTAACTCAATCCCAGATATTGCTACAGCCTGTGTGTTTGTGTATTCCTGATTTTATCCGTGGATTTTATTGTTTTGAATGTTTTTTATCAGGGAACATTTAATTTGTGCTTGCCAACACTAATTGGCTCCGCATGCAGACACACTTTCTACGTATTCATATTTTCTAGGTAGAAAGCTAGAGGAACTGCCGCAAACAATCATGATATTTCTGTTTGTATCGATGACATTTTATGCACTTGCCTAACGAAAAGCCTTTGCTTTTCTCCAAAACCATTTTTAATCTGATTTTCTCGGTCCATTGCATATGAATTCCACACCAGTTTCTCCGGATATGACTGGATGAAACCGGAAATATCCGGTATTGTTTTGGCTAACTCAATCCCAGATATTGCTACAGCTTCTGTGTTTGTGTATTCCTGATATTATCCACGGACTTTATTATTTTGAATGTTTTTTTTATCAGGGAACATTTAATTTTGTGCTTGGAATCACCAATTGGTTCCACATGGAGACACCAGCTCTACATGCTTTTATTTTCTAGGGAGAAAGCTAGAGGAACTGCAGCAAACAACATGATATTTCTGTTTGTATCGGTGGTATTTTATGCACTTGCCTAACGAAAAGACTTTGCTTTTCTCCAAAACCATTTTTAATGTGATTTTTCTCGTTCCATTGCATATGAATTTCACACGACTTTGTCCAGCTATGACTGGATGAAACTGGAAATACCTGGTTTTGTTTTGGCTAACTCAATCCGAAATATTGTGAAAGCCTCTGTGTTTGTGTTTGCGGGATATTATCAATGGACTTTCTAGTTTTGAATGTTTTTATCAGGGAACATTTAATTTTGTACCGTTGAAGACTAATTGGTTCATCATGGGAACAGGAGCTCTACACATTCGTATTTTCGGGGGAGAAAACTAGACGAACTGCGGCAAACAAACATGATATTTATGTTGGTATAGATGACATTTTATGCACTTGCCTAACGAAAATACTTTGCCTTTCTCCAAAACAATTTTTACTCTGATTTTCTCGGTCCATTGCATACGAATGCCACACCACTTTGTACGGATATGACTGGATGTAACCGGAAATATCTGCTTTTGCTTGGCTAACTCAATCCCAGATATTGCTACAGCCTCTGTGTTTGTGTTTTCTGGATATTATCAACGGACTTTATTGTTTTGAATGTTTTTTATCAGGGAACATTTAGTTTTGTGCTTGGAAACACTACTTCATTCCACATGGAGACACCATCTCTACACATTCGTATTTTCTAGGGAGAAAGCTAGAGGAACAGCGGCAAACAATCGTGATATTTCTGTTTGTATCGATGGCATTTCATGCACTCATCTAAAGCAAAGACTTTGCTTTTCTCCAAACCATTTTTACTGTGATTTTCTCGGTCCACTGCATACAAATTCCACACCAGTTTGTCCGGATATGACTGGATGAAACCGGAAATATCCAGTTTTGTTTTGGATAACTCAATCCCAGATATTGCTACAGCCTTTGTGTTTGTCTCTACCTGGTATTATCCACGGACTTTATTGTTTTGAATTTTTTTAATCAGGAAACATTTAAGTTTAATCTTCGAAACACTAATTGTTTCCACATGGAGATTCCAGCTCTACACATTCGTATTTTCTAGGGAGAAACCTAGAGGAACTGGGGCAAACAAACATGATGTTGCTGTTTGTATAGATGACATTTTATGCACTTGCCTAACGAAAACTCTTTGCTTTTCTCTAAAACCTTTTTTACTGTGATTTTCTTGGTCCATTGCATAGGAATTCCAAACCACGTTTTCCGTATATGACTGGATGAAACCAGAAATATCCGGTTGTGTTTTGCTAACTCAATGCAAAATATGTTGAAAGCCTCTGTGTTTGTGTTTTCTGGATATTATCGATGGACTTTATTGTTTTGAATATTTTTATCAGGGAACATTTAATTTTGTAACGTAGAAACACTAAAGGTTCATCATGGGGACAGCAGCTCTACACATTCGTATTTTCTAGGGAGAAAGCTAGAGGAACGGCGGCAAACAAACATGATATTTCTGTTTGTATAGATGACATTTTATGCACTTTTCTAACGAAAAGACTTTGTTTTTCTCCAAAACCATTTTTAATGTGATTTTCTCTGTCCATTGCATACGAATTCCACACCAGTTTGTCCGGATATGACTGGATGAAACCGGAAATATCCGGGTTTTTTTTGGCTAACTCAATCCCAGATATTGCTACAGCCTGTGTGTTTGTGTATTCCTGATTTTATCCGTGGATTTTATTGTTTTGAATGTTTTTTATCAGGGAACATTTAATTTGTGCTTGCCAACACTAATTGGCTCCGCATGCAGACACACTTTCTACGTATTCATATTTTCTAGGTAGAAAGCTAGAGGAACTGCCGCAAACAATCATGATATTTCTGTTTGTATCGATGACATTTTATGCACTTGCCTAACGAAAAGCCTTTGCTTTTCTCCAAAACCATTTTTAATCTGATTTTCTCGGTCCATTGCATATGAATTCCACACCAGTTTCTCCGGATATGACTGGATGAAACCGGAAATATCCGGTATTGTTTTGGCTAACTCAATCCCAGATATTGCTACAGCTTCTGTGTTTGTGTATTCCTGATATTATCCACGGATTTTATTATTTTGAATGTTTTTTTTTATCAGGGAACATTTAATTTTGTGCTTGGAATCACCAATTGGTTCCACATGGAGACACCAGCTCTACATGCTTTTATTTTCTAGGGAGAAAGCTAGAGGAACTGCAGCAAACAACATGATATTTCTGTTTGTATCGGTGGTATTTTATGCACTTGCCTAACGAAAAGACTTTGCTTTTCTCCAAAACCATTTTTAATGTGATTTTTCTCGTTCCATTGCATATGAATTTCACACGACTTTGTCCAGCTATGACTGGATGAAACTGGAAATACCTGGTTTTGTTTTGGCTAACTCAATCCGAAATATTGTGAAAGCCTCTGTGTTTGTGTTTGCGGGATATTATCAATGGACTTTCTAGTTTTGAATGTTTTTATCAGGGAACATTTAATTTTGTACCGTTGAAGACTAATTGGTTCATCATGGGAACAGGAGCTCTACACATTCGTATTTTCGGGGGAGAAAACTAGACGAACTGCGGCAAACAAACATGATATTTATGTTGGTATAGATGACATTTTATGCACTTGCCTAACGAAAATACTTTGCCTTTCTCCAAAACAATTTTTACTCTGATTTTCTCGGTCCATTGCATACGAATGCCACACCACTTTGTACGGATATGACTGGATGTAACCGGAAATATCTGCTTTTGCTTGGCTAACTCAATCCCAGATATTGCTACAGCCTCTGTGTTTGTGTTTTCTGGATATTATCAACGGACTTTATTGTTTTGAATGTTTTTTATCAGGGAACATTTAGTTTTGTGCTTGGAAACACTACTTCATTCCACATGGAGACACCATCTCTACACATTCGTATTTTCTAGGGAGAAAGCTAGAGGAACAGCGGCAAACAATCGTGATATTTCTGTTTGTATCGATGGCATTTCATGCACTCATCTAAAGCAAAGACTTTGCTTTTCTCTCTCCAAACCATTTTTACTGTGATTTTCTCGGTCCACTGCATACAAATTCCACACCAGTTTGTCCGGATATGACTGGATGAAACCGGAAATATCCAGTTTTGTTTTGGATAACTCAATCCCAGATATTGCTACAGCCTTTGTGTTTGTCTCTACCTGGTATTATCCACGGACTTTATTGTTTTGAATTTTTTTAATCAGGAAACATTTAAGTTTAATCTTCGAAACACTAATTGTTTCCACATGGAGATTCCAGCTCTACACATTCGTATTTTCTAGGGAGAAACCTAGAGGAACTGGGGCAAACAAACATGATGTTGCTGTTTGTATAGATGACATTTTATGCACTTGCCTAACGAAAACTCTTTGCTTTTCTCTAAAACCTTTTTTACTGTGATTTTCTTGGTCCATTGCATAGGAATTCCAAACCACGTTTTCCGTATATGACTGGATGAAACCAGAACTATCCGGTTGTGTTTTGCTAACTCAATGCAAAATATGTTGAAAGCCTCTGTGTTTGTGTTTTCTGGATATTATCGATGGACTTTATTGTTTTGAATATTTTTATCAGGGAACATTTAATTTTGTAACGTAGAAACACTAAAGGTTCATCATGGGGACAGCAGCTCTACACATTCGTATTTTCTAGGGAGAAAGCTAGAGGAACGGCGGCAAACAAACATGATATTTCTGTTTGTATAGATGACATTTTATGCACTTTTCTAACGAAAAGACTTTGTTTTTCTCCAAAACCATTTTTAATGTGATTTTCTCTGTCCATTGCATACGAATTCCACACCAGTTTGTCCGGATATGACTGGATGAAACCGGAAATATCCGGGTTTTTTTTGGCTAACTCAATCCCAGATATTGCTACAGCCTGTGTGTTTGTGTATTCCTGATTTTATCCGTGGATTTTATTGTTTTGAATGTTTTTTATCAGGGAACATTTAATTTGTGCTTGCAAACACTAATTGGCTCCGCATGCAGACACACTTTCTACGTATTCATATTTTCTAGGTAGAAAGCTAGAGGAACTGCCGCAAACAATCATGATATTTCTGTTTGTATCGATGACATTTTATGCACTTGCCTAATGAAAAGCCTTTGCTTTTCTCCAAAACCATTTTTAATCTGATTTTCTCGGTCCATTGCATATGAATTCCACACCAGTTTCTCCGGATATGACTGGATGAAACCGGAAATATCCGGTATTGTTTTGGCTAACTCAATCCCAGATATTGCTACAGCTTCTGTGTTTGTGTATTCCTGATATTATCCACGGACTTTATTATTTTGAATGTTTTTTTTATCAGGGAACATTTAATTTTGTGCTTGGACTCACCAATTGGTTCCACATGGAGACACCAGCTCTACATGCTTTTATTTTCTAGGGAGAAAGCTAGAGGAACTGCGGCAAACAACATGATATTTCTGTTTGTATCGGTGGTATTTTATGCACTTGCCTAACGAAAAGACTTTGCTTTTCTCCAAAACCATTTTTAATGTGATTTTTCTCGTTCCATTGCATATGAATTTCACACGACTTTGTCCAGCTATGACTGGATGAAACTGGAAATACCTGGTTTTGTTTTGGCTAACTCAATCCGAAATATTGTGAAAGCCTCTGTGTTTGTGTTTGCGGGATATTATCAATGGACTTTCTAGTTTTGAATGTTTTTATCAGGGAACATTTAATTTTGTACCGTTGAAGACTAATTGGTTCATCATGGGAACAGGAGCTCTACACATTCGTATTTTCGGGGGAGAAAACTAGACGAACTGCGGCAAACAAACATGATATTTATGTTGGTATAGATGACATTTTATGCACTTGCCTAACGAAAATACTTTGCCTTTCTCCAAAACAATTTTTACTCTGATTTTCTCGGTCCATTGCATACGAATGCCACACCACTTTGTACGGATATGACTGGATGTAACCGGAAATATCTGCTTTTGCTTGGCTAACTCAATCCCAGATATTGCTACAGCCTCTGTGTTTGTGTTTTCTGGATATTATCAACGGACTTTATTGTTTTGAATGTTTTTTATCAGGGAACATTTAATTTTGTAACGTAGAAACACTAAAGGTTCATCATGGGGACAGCAGCTCTACACATTCGTATTTTCTAGGGAGAAAGCTAGAGGAACGGCGGCAAACAAACATGATATTTCTGTTTGTATAGATGACATTTTATGCACTTTTCTAACGAAAAGACTTTGTTTTTCTCCAAAACCATTTTTAATGTGATTTTCTCTGTCCATTGCATACGAATTCCACACCAGTTTGTCCGGATATGACTGGATGAAACCGGAAATATCCGGGTTTTTTTTGGCTAACTCAATCCCAGATATTGCTACAGCCTGTGTGTTTGTGTATTCCTGATTTTATCCGTGGATTTTATTGTTTTGAATGTTTTTTATCAGGGAACATTTAATTTGTGCTTGCCAACACTAATTGGCTCCGCATGCAGACACACTTTCTACGTATTCATATTTTCTAGGTAGAAAGCTAGAGGAACTGCCGCAAACAATCATGATATTTCTGTTTGTATCGATGACATTTTATGCACTTGCCTAACGAAAAGCCTTTGCTTTTCTCCAAAACCATTTTTAATCTGATTTTCTCGGTCCATTGCATATGAATTCCACACCAGTTTCTCCGGATATGACTGGATGAAACCGGAAATATCCGGTATTGTTTTGGCTAACTCAATCCCAGATATTGCTACAGCTTCTGTGTTTGTGTATTCCTGATATTATCCACGGATTTTATTATTTTGAATGTTTTTTTTTATCAGGGAACATTTAATTTTGTGCTTGGACTCACCAATTGGTTCCACATGGAGACACCAGCTCTACATGCTTTTATTTTCTAGGGAGAAAGCTAGAGGAACTGCGGCAAACAACATGATATTTCTGTTTGTATCGGTGGTATTTTATGCACTTGCCTAACGAAAAGACTTTGCTTTTCTCCAAAACCATTTTTAATGTGATTTTTCTCGTTCCATTGCATATGAATTTCACACGACTTTGTCCAGCTATGACTGGATGAAACTGGAAATACCTGGTTTTGTTTTGGCTAACTCAACCCGAAATATTGTGAAAGCCTCTGTGTTTGTGTTTGCGGGGTATTATCAATGGACTTTCTAGTTTTGAATGTTTTTATCAGGGAACATTTAATTTTGTACCGTTGAAGACTAATTGGTTCATCATGGGAACAGGAGCTCTACACATTCGTATTTTCGGGGGAGAAAACTAGACGAACTGCGGCAAACAAACATGATATTTATGTTGGTATAGATGACATTTTATGCACTTGCCTAACGAAAATACTTTGCCTTTCTCCAAAACAATTTTTACTCTGATTTTCTCGGTCCATTGCATACGAATGCCACACCACTTTGTACGGATATGACTGGATGTAACCGGAAATATCTGCTTTTGCTTGGCTAACTCAATCCCAGATATTGCTACAGCCTCTGTGTTTGTGTTTTCTGGATATTATCAACGGACTTTATTGTTTTGAATGTTTTTTATCAGGGAACATTTAATTTTGTAACGTAGAAACACTAAAGGTTCATCATGGGGACAGCAGCTCTACACATTCGTATTTTCTAGGGAGAAAGCTAGAGGAACGGCGGCAAACAAACATGATATTTCTGTTTGTATAGATGACATTTTATGCACTTTTCTAACGAAAAGACTTTGTTTTTCTCCAAAACCATTTTTAATGTGATTTTCTCTGTCCATTGCATACGAATTCCACACCAGTTTGTCCGGATATGACTGGATGAAACCGGAAATATCCGGGTTTTTTTTGGCTAACTCAATCCCAGATATTGCTACAGCCTGTGTGTTTGTGTATTCCTGATTTTATCCGTGGATTTTATTGTTTTGAATGTTTTTTATCAGGGAACATTTAATTTGTGCTTGCCAACACTAATTGGCTCCGCATGCAGACACACTTTCTACGTATTCATATTTTCTAGGTAGAAAGCTAGAGGAACTGCCGCAAACAATCATGATATTTCTGTTTGTATCGATGACATTTTATGCACTTGCCTAACGAAAAGCCTTTGCTTTTCTCCAAAACCATTTTTAATCTGATTTTCTCGGTCCATTGCATATGAATTCCACACCAGTTTCTCCGGATATGACTGGATGAAACCGGAAATATCCGGTATTGTTTTGGCTAACTCAATCCCAGATATTGCTACAGCTTCTGTGTTTGTGTATTCCTGATATTATCCACGGATTTTATTATTTTGAATGTTTTTTTTATCAGGGAACATTTAATTTTGTGCTTGGAATCACCAATTGGTTCCACATGGAGACACCAGCTCTACATGCTTTTATTTTCTAGGGAGAAAGCTAGAGGAACTGCAGCAAACAACATGATATTTCTGTTTGTATCGGTGGTATTTTATGCACTTGCCTAACGAAAAGACTTTGCTTTTCTCCAAAACCATTTTTAATGTGATTTTTCTCGTTCCATTGCATATGAATTTCACACGACTTTGTCCAGCTATGACTGGATGAAACTGGAAATACCTGGTTTTGTTTTGGCTAACTCAACCCGAAATATTGTGAAAGCCTCTGTGTTTGTGTTTGCGGGATATTATCAATGGACTTTCTAGTTTTGAATGTTTTTATCAGGGAACATTTAATTTTGTACCGTTGAAGACTAATTGGTTCATCATGGGAACAGGAGCTCTACACATTCGTATTTTCGGGGGAGAAAACTAGACGAACTGCGGCAAACAAACATGATATTTATGTTGGTATAGATGACATTTTATGCACTTGCCTAACGAAAATACTTTGCCTTTCTCCAAAACAATTTTTACTCTGATTTTCTCGGTCCATTGCATACGAATGCCACACCACTTTGTACGGATATGACTGGATGTAACTGGAAATATCTGCTTTTGCTTGGCTAACTCAATCCCAGATATTGCTACAGCCTCTGTGTTTGTGTTTTCTGGATATTATCAACGGACTTTATTGTTTTGAATGTTTTTTATCAGGGAACATTTAGTTTTGTGCTTGGAAACACTACTTCATTCCACATGGAGACACCATCTCTACACATTCGTATTTTCTAGGGAGAAAGCTAGAGGAACAGCGGCAAACAATCGTGATATTTCTGTTTGTATCGATGGCATTTCATGCACTCATCTAAAGCAAAGACTTTGCTTTTCTCCAAACCATTTTTACTGTGATTTTCTCGGTCCACTGCATACAAATTCCACACCAGTTTGTCCGGATATGACTGGATGAAACCGGAAATATCCAGTTTTGTTTTGGATAACTCAATCCCAGATATTGCTACAGCCTTTGTGTTTGTCTCTACCTGGTATTATCCACGGACTTTATTGTTTTGAATTTTTTTAATCAGGAAACATTTAAGTTTAATCTTCGAAACACTAATTGTTTCCACATGGAGATTCCAGCTCTACACATTCGTATTTTCTAGGGAGAAACCTAGAGGAACTGGGGCAAACAAACATGATGTTGCTGTTTGTATAGATGACATTTTATGCACTTGCCTAACGAAAACTCTTTGCTTTTCTCTAAAACCTTTTTTACTGTGATTTTCTTGGTCCATTGCATAGGAATTCCAAACCACGTTTTCCGTATATGACTGGATGAAACCAGAACTATCCGGTTGTGTTTTGCTAACTCAATGCAAAATATGTTGAAAGCCTCTGTGTTTGTGTTTTCTGGATATTATCGATGGACTTTATTGTTTTGAATATTTTTATCAGGGAACATTTAATTTTGTAACGTAGAAACACTAAAGGTTCATCATGGGGACAGCAGCTCTACACATTCGTATTTTCTAGGGAGAAAGCTAGAGGAACGGCGGCAAACAAACATGATATTTCTGTTTGTATAGATGACATTTTATGCACTTTTCTAACGAAAAGACTTTGTTTTTCTCCAAAACCATTTTTAATGTGATTTTCTCTGTCCATTGCATACGAATTCCACACCAGTTTGTCCGGATATGACTGGATGAAACCGGAAATATCCGGGTTTTTTTTGGCTAACTCAATCCCAGATATTGCTACAGCCTGTGTGTTTGTGTATTCCTGATTTTATCCGTGGATTTTATTGTTTTGAATGTTTTTTATCAGGGAACATTTAATTTGTGCTTGCCAACACTAATTGGCTCCGCATGCAGACACACTTTCTACGTATTCATATTTTCTAGGTAGAAAGCTAGAGGAACTGCCGCAAACAATCATGATATTTCTGTTTGTATCGATGACATTTTATGCACTTGCCTAACGAAAAGCCTTTGCTTTTCTCCAAAACCATTTTTAATCTGATTTTCTCGGTCCATTGCATATGAATTCCACACCAGTTTCTCCGGATATGACTGGATGAAACCGGAAATATCCGGTATTGTTTTGGCTAACTCAATCCCAGATATTGCTACAGCTTCTGTGTTTGTGTATTCCTGATATTATCCACGGACTTTATTATTTTGAATGTTTTTTTTATCAGGGAACATTTAATTTTGTGCTTGGACTCACCAATTGGTTCCACATGGAGACACCAGCTCTACATGCTTTTATTTTCTAGGGAGAAAGCTAGAGGAACTGCGGCAAACAACATGATATTTCTGTTTGTATCGGTGGTATTTTATGCACTTGCCTAACGAAAAGACTTTGCTTTTCTCCAAAACCATTTTTAATGTGATTTTTCTCGTTCCATTGCATATGAATTTCACACGACTTTGTCCAGCTATGACTGGATGAAACTGGAAATACCTGGTTTTGTTTTGGCTAACTCAACCCGAAATATTGTGAAAGCCTCTGTGTTTGTGTTTGCGGGATATTATCAATGGACTTTCTAGTTTTGAATGTTTTTATCAGGGAACATTTAATTTTGTACCGTTGAAGACTAATTGGTTCATCATGGGAACAGGAGCTCTACACATTCGTATTTTCGGGGGAGAAAACTAGACGAACTGCGGCAAACAAACATGATATTTATGTTGGTATAGATGACATTTTATGCACTTGCCTAACGAAAATACTTTGCCTTTCTCCAAAACAATTTTTACTCTGATTTTCTCGGTCCATTGCATACGAATGCCACACCACTTTGTACGGATATGACTGGATGTAACCGGAAATATCTGCTTTTGCTTGGCTAACTCAATCCCAGATATTGCTACAGCCTCTGTGTTTGTGTTTTCTGGATATTATCAACGGACTTTATTGTTTTGAATGTTTTTTATCAGGGAACATTTAGTTTTGTGCTTGGAAACACTACTTCATTCCACATGGAGACACCATCTCTACACATTCGTATTTTCTAGGGAGAAAGCTAGAGGAACAGCGGCAAACAATCGTGATATTTCTGTTTGTATCGATGGCATTTCATGCACTCATCTAAAGCAAAGACTTTGCTTTTCTCCAAACCATTTTTACTGTGATTTTCTCGGTCCACTGCATACAAATTCCACACCAGTTTGTCCGGATATGACTGGATGAAACCGGAAATATCCAGTTTTGTTTTGGATAACTCAATCCCAGATATTGCTACAGCCTTTGTGTTTGTCTCTACCTGGTATTATCCACGGACTTTATTGTTTTGAATTTTTTTAATCAGGAAACATTTAAGTTTAATCTTCGAAACACTAATTGTTTCCACATGGAGATTCCAGCTCTACACATTCGTATTTTCTAGGGAGAAACCTAGAGGAACTGGGGCAAACAAACATGATGTTGCTGTTTGTATAGATGACATTTTATGCACTTGCCTAACGAAAACTCTTTGCTTTTCTCTAAAACCTTTTTTACTGTGATTTTCTTGGTCCATTGCATAGGAATTCCAAACCACGTTTTCCGTATATGACTGGATGAAACCAGAACTATCCGGTTGTGTTTTGCTAACTCAATGCAAAATATGTTGAAAGCCTCTGTGTTTGTGTTTTCTGGATATTATCGATGGACTTTATTGTTTTGAATATTTTTATCAGGGAACATTTAATTTTGTAACGTAGAAACACTAAAGGTTCATCATGGGGACAGCA
The DNA here is from genome assembly GCF_033115175.1 of Lepus europaeus. Classification (NCBI taxonomy): domain Eukaryota; kingdom Metazoa; phylum Chordata; class Mammalia; order Lagomorpha; family Leporidae; genus Lepus; species Lepus europaeus. The sequence continues at coordinate 513,646 of NW_026909019.1, read as the reverse complement.
GCTCTACACATTCGTATTTTCTAGGGAGAAAGCTAGAGGAACGGCGGCAAACAAACATGATATTTCTGTTTGTATAGATGACATTTTATGCACTTTTCTAACGAAAAGACTTTGTTTTTCTCCAAAACCATTTTTAATGTGATTTTCTCTGTCCATTGCATACGAATTCCACACCAGTTTGTCCGGATATGACTGGATGAAACCGGAAATATCCGGGTTTTTTTTGGCTAACTCAATCCCAGATATTGCTACAGCCTGTGTGTTTGTGTATTCCTGATTTTATCCGTGGATTTTATTGTTTTGAATGTTTTTTATCAGGGAACATTTAATTTGTGCTTGCCAACACTAATTGGCTCCGCATGCAGACACACTTTCTACGTATTCATATTTTCTAGGTAGAAAGCTAGAGGAACTGCCGCAAACAATCATGATATTTCTGTTTGTATCGATGACATTTTATGCACTTGCCTAATGAAAAGCCTTTGCTTTTCTCCAAAACCATTTTTAATCTGATTTTCTCGGTCCATTGCATATGAATTCCACACCAGTTTCTCCGGATATGACTGGATGAAACCGGAAATATCCGGTATTGTTTTGGCTAACTCAATCCCAGATATTGCTACAGCTTCTGTGTTTGTGTATTCCTGATATTATCCACGGACTTTATTATTTTGAATGTTTTTTTTATCAGGGAACATTTAATTTTGTGCTTGGACTCACCAATTGGTTCCACATGGAGACACCAGCTCTACATGCTTTTATTTTCTAGGGAGAAAGCTAGAGGAACTGAGGCAAACAACATGATATTTCTGTTTGTATCGGTGGTATTTTATGCACTTGCCTAACGAAAAGACTTTGCTTTTCTCCAAAACCATTTTTAATGTGATTTTTCTCGTTCCATTGCATATGAATTTCACACGACTTTGTCCAGCTATGACTGGATGAAACTGGAAATACCTGGTTTTGTTTTGGCTAACTCAATCCGAAATATTGTGAAAGCCTCTGTGTTTGTGTTTGCGGGATATTATCAATGGACTTTCTAGTTTTGAATGCTTTTATCAGGGAACATTTAATTTTGTACCGTTGAAGACTAATTGGTTCATCATGGGAACAGGAGCTCTACACATTCGTATTTTCGGGGGAGAAAACTAGACGAACTGCGGCAAACAAACATGATATTTATGTTGGTATAGATGACATTTTATGCACTTGCCTAACGAAAATACTTTGCCTTTCTCCAAAACAATTTTTACTCTGATTTTCTCGGTCCATTGCATACGAATGCCACACCACTTTGTACGGATATGACTGGATGTAACCGGAAATATCTGCTTTTGCTTGGCTAACTCAATCCCAGATATTGCTACAGCCTCTGTGTTTGTGTTTTCTGGATATTATCAACGGACTTTATTGTTTTGAATGTTTTTTTATCAGGGAACATTTAGTTTTGTGCTTGGAAACACTACTTCATTCCACATGGAGACACCATCTCTACACATTCGTATTTTCTAGGGAGAAAGCTAGAGGAACAGCGGCAAACAATCGTGATATTTCTGTTTGTATCGATGGCATTTCATGCACTCATCTAAAGCAAAGACTTTGCTTTTCTCCAAACCATTTTTACTGTGATTTTCTCGGTCCACTGCATACAAATTCCACACCAGTTTGTCCGGATATGACTGGATGAAACCGGAAATATCCAGTTTTGTTTTGGATAACTCAATCCCAGATATTGCTACAGCCTTTGTGTTTGTCTCTACCTGGTATTATCCACGGACTTTATTGTTTTGAATTTTTTTAATCAGGAAACATTTAAGTTTAATCTTCGAAACACTAATTGTTTCCACATGGAGATTCCAGCTCTACACATTCGTATTTTCTAGGGAGAAACCTAGAGGAACTGGGGCAAACAAACATGATGTTGCTGTTTGTATAGATGACATTTTATGCACTTGCCTAACGAAAACTCTTTGCTTTTCTCTAAAACCTTTTTTACTGTGATTTTCTTGGTCCATTGCATAGGAATTCCAAACCACGTTTTCCGTATATGACTGGATGAAACCAGAACTATCCGGTTGTGTTTTGCTAACTCAATGCAAAATATGTTGAAAGCCTCTGTGTTTGTGTTTTCTGGATATTATCGATGGACTTTATTGTTTTGAATATTTTTATCAGGGAACATTTAATTTTGTAACGTAGAAACACTAAAGGTTCATCATGGGGACAGCAGCTCTACACATTCGTATTTTCTAGGGAGAAAGCTAGAGGAACGGCGGCAAACAAACATGATATTTCTGTTTGTATAGATGACATTTTATGCACTTTTCTAACGAAAAGACTTTGTTTTTCTCCAAAACCATTTTAATGTGATTTTCTCTGTCCATTGCATACGAATTCCACACCAGTTTGTCCGGATATGACTGGATGAAACCGGAAATATCCGGGTTTTTTTTGGCTAACTCAATCCCAGATATTGCTACAGCCTGTGTGTTTGTGTATTCCTGATTTTATCCGTGGATTTTATTGTTTTGAATGTTTTTTATCAGGGAACATTTAATTTGTGCTTGCCAACACTAATTGGCTCCGCATGCAGACACACTTTCTACGTATTCATATTTTCTAGGTAGAAAGCTAGAGGAACTGCCGCAAACAATCATGATATTTCTGTTTGTATCGATGACATTTTATGCACTTGCCTAACGAAAAGCCTTTGCTTTTCTCCAAAACCATTTTAATCTGATTTTCTCGGTCCATTGCATATGAATTCCACACCAGTTTCTCCGGATATGACTGGATGAAACCGGAAATATCCGGTATTGTTTTGGCTAACTCAATCCCAGATATTGCTACAGCTTCTGTGTTTGTGTATTCCTGATATTATCCACGGACTTTATTATTTTGAATGTTTTTTTTATCAGGGAACATTTAATTTTGTGCTTGGACTCACCAATTGGTTCCACATGGAGACACCAGCTCTACATGCTTTTATTTTCTAGGGAGAAAGCTAGAGGAACTGCGGCAAACAACATGATATTTCTGTTTGTATCGGTGGTATTTTATGCACTTGCCTAACGAAAAGACTTTGCTTTTCTCCAAAACCATTTTTAATGTGATTTTTCTCGTTCCATTGCATATGAATTTCACACGACTTTGTCCAGCTATGACTGGATGAAACTGGAAATACCTGGTTTTGTTTTGGCTAACTCAACCCGAAATATTGTGAAAGCCTCTGTGTTTGTGTTTGCGGGATATTATCAATGGACTTTCTAGTTTTGAATGTTTTTATCAGGGAACATTTAATTTTGTACCGTTGAAGACTAATTGGTTCATCATGGGAACAGGAGCTCTACACATTCGTATTTTCGGGGGAGAAAACTAGACGAACTGCGGCAAACAAACATGATATTTATGTTGGTATAGATGACATTTTATGCACTTGCCTAACGAAAATACTTTGCCTTTCTCCAAAACAATTTTTACTCTGATTTTCTCGGTCCATTGCATACGAATGCCACACCACTTTGTACGGATATGACTGGATGTAACCGGAAATATCTGCTTTTGCTTGGCTAACTCAATCCCAGATATTGCTACAGCCTCTGTGTTTGTGTTTTCTGGATATTATCAACGGACTTTATTGTTTTGAATGTTTTTTATCAGGGAACATTTAGTTTTGTGCTTGGAAACACTACTTCATTCCACATGGAGACACCATCTCTACACATTCGTATTTTCTAGGGAGAAAGCTAGAGGAACAGCGGCAAACAATCGTGATATTTCTGTTTGTATCGATGGCATTTCATGCACTCATCTAAAGCAAAGACTTTGCTTTTCTCCAAACCATTTTTACTGTGATTTTCTCGGTCCACTGCATACAAATTCCACACCAGTTTGTCCGGATATGACTGGATGAAACCGGAAATATCCAGTTTTGTTTTGGATAACTCAATCCCAGATATTGCTACAGCCTTTGTGTTTGTCTCTACCTGGTATTATCCACGGACTTTATTGTTTTGAATTTTTTTAATCAGGAAACATTTAAGTTTAATCTTCGAAACACTAATTGTTTCCACATGGAGATTCCAGCTCTACACATTCGTATTTTCTAGGGAGAAACCTAGAGGAACTGGGGCAAACAAACATGATGTTGCTGTTTGTATAGATGACATTTTATGCACTTGCCTAACGAAAACTCTTTGCTTTTCTCTAAAACCTTTTTTACTGTGATTTTCTTGGTCCATTGCATAGGAATTCCAAACCACGTTTTCCGTATATGACTGGATGAAACCAGAACTATCCGGTTGTGTTTTGCTAACTCAATGCAAAATATGTTGAAAGCCTCTGTGTTTGTGTTTTCTGGATATTATCGATGGACTTTATTGTTTTGAATATTTTTATCAGGGAACATTTAATTTTGTAACGTAGAAACACTAAAGGTTCATCATGGGGACAGCAGCTCTACACATTCGTATTTTCTAGGGAGAAAGCTAGAGGAACGGCGGCAAACAAACATGATATTTCTGTTTGTATAGATGACATTTTATGCACTTTTCTAACGAAAAGACTTTGTTTTTCTCCAAAACCATTTTTAATGTGATTTTCTCTGTCCATTGCATACGAATTCCACACCAGTTTGTCCGGATATGACTGGATGAAACCGGAAATATCCGGGTTTTTTTTGGCTAACTCAATCCCAGATATTGCTACAGCCTGTGTGTTTGTGTATTCCTGATTTTATCCGTGGATTTTATTGTTTTGAATGTTTTTTATCAGGGAACATTTAATTTGTGCTTGCCAACACTAATTGGCTCCGCATGCAGACACACTTTCTACGTATTCATATTTTCTAGGTAGAAAGCTAGAGGAACTGCCGCAAACAATCATGATATTTCTGTTTGTATCGATGACATTTTATGCACTTGCCTAACGAAAAGCCTTTGCTTTTCTCCAAAACCATTTTTAATCTGATTTTCTCGGTCCATTGCATATGAATTCCACACCAGTTTCTCCGGATATGACTGGATGAAACCGGAAATATCCGGTATTGTTTTGGCTAACTCAATCCCAGATATTGCTACAGCTTCTGTGTTTGTGTATTCCTGATATTATCCACGGACTTTATTATTTTGAATGTTTTTTTTATCAGGGAACATTTAATTTTGTGCTTGGACTCACCAATTGGTTCCACATGGAGACACCAGCTCTACATGCTTTTATTTTCTAGGGAGAAAGCTAGAGGAACTGCGGCAAACAACATGATATTTCTGTTTGTATCGGTGGTATTTTATGCACTTGCCTAACGAAAAGACTTTGCTTTTCTCCAAAACCATTTTTAATGTGATTTTTCTCGTTCCATTGCATATGAATTTCACACGACTTTGTCCAGCTATGACTGGATGAAACTGGAAATACCTGGTTTTGTTTTGGCTAACTCAATCCGAAATATTGTGAAAGCCTCTGTGTTTGTGTTTGCGGGATATTATCAATGGACTTTCTAGTTTTGAATGTTTTTATCAGGGAACATTTAATTTTGTACCGTTGAAGACTAATTGGTTCATCATGGGAACAGGAGCTCTACACATTCGTATTTTCGGGGGAGAAAACTAGACGAACTGCGGCAAACAAACATGATATTTATGTTGGTATAGATGACATTTTATGCACTTGCCTAACGAAAATACTTTGCCTTTCTCCAAAACAATTTTTACTCTGATTTTCTCGATCCATTGCATACGAATGCCACACCACTTTGTACGGATATGACTGGATGTAACCGGAAATATCTGCTTTTGCTTGGCTAACTCAATCCCAGATATTGCTACAGCCTCTGTGTTTGTGTTTTCTGGATATTATCAACGGACTTTATTGTTTTGAATGTTTTTTATCAGGGAACATTTAGTTTTGTGCTTGGAAACACTACTTCATTCCACATGGAGACACCATCTCTACACATTCGTATTTTCTAGGGAGAAAGCTAGAGGAACAGCGGCAAACAATCGTGATATTTCTGTTTGTATCGATGGCATTTCATGCACTCATCTAAAGCAAAGACTTTGCTTTTCTCCAAACCATTTTTACTGTGATTTTCTCGGTCCACTGCATACAAATTCCACACCAGTTTGTCCGGATATGACTGGATGAAACCGGAAATATCCAGTTTTGTTTTGGATAACTCAATCCCAGATATTGCTACAGCCTTTGTGTTTGTCTCTACCTGGTATTATCCACGGACTTTATTGTTTTGAATTTTTTTAATCAGGAAACATTTAAGTTTAATCTTCGAAACACTAATTGTTTCCACATGGAGATTCCAGCTCTACACATTCGTATTTTCTAGGGAGAAACCTAGAGGAACTGGGGCAAACAAACATGATGTTGCTGTTTGTATAGATGACATTTTATGCACTTGCCTAACGAAAACTCTTTGCTTTTCTCTAAAACCTTTTTTACTGTGATTTTCTTGGTCCATTGCATAGGAATTCCAAACCACGTTTTCCGTATATGACTGGATGAAACCAGAACTATCCGGTTGTGTTTTGCTAACTCAATGCAAAATATGTTGAAAGCCTCTGTGTTTGTGTTTTCTGGATATTATCGATGGACTTTATTGTTTTGAATATTTTTATCAGGGAACATTTAATTTTGTAACGTAGAAACACTAAAGGTTCATCATGGGGACAGCAGCTCTACACATTCGTATTTTCTAGGGAGAAAGCTAGAGGAACGGCGGCAAACAAACATGATATTTCTGTTTGTATAGATGACATTTTATGCACTTTTCTAACGAAAAGACTTTGTTTTTCTCCAAAACCATTTTTAATGTGATTTTCTCTGTCCATTGCATACGAATTCCACACCAGTTTGTCCGGATATGACTGGATGAAACCGGAAATATCCGGGGTTTTTTTGGCTAACTCAATCCCAGATATTGCTACAGCCTGTGTGTTTGTGTATTCCTGATTTTATCCGTGGATTTTATTGTTTTGAATGTTTTTTATCAGGGAACATTTAATTTGTGCTTGCCAACACTAATTGGCTCCGCATGCAGACACACTTTCTACGTATTCATATTTTCTAGGTAGAAAGCTAGAGGAACTGCCGCAAACAATCATGATATTTCTGTTTGTATCGATGACATTTTATGCACTTGCCTAACGAAAAGCCTTTGCTTTTCTCCAAAACCATTTTTAATCTGATTTTCTCGGTCCATTGCATATGAATTCCACACCAGTTTCTCCGGATATGACTGGATGAAACCGGAAATATCCGGTATTGTTTTGGCTAACTCAATCCCAGATATTGCTACAGCTTCTGTGTTTGTGTATTCCTGATATTATCCACGGACTTTATTATTTTGAATGTTTTTTTTATCAGGGAACATTTAATTTTGTGCTTGGACTCACCAATTGGTTCCACATGGAGACACCAGCTCTACATGCTTTTATTTTCTAGGGAGAAAGCTAGAGGAACTGCGGCAAACAACATGATATTTCTGTTTGTATCGGTGGTATTTTATGCACTTGCCTAACGAAAAGACTTTGCTTTTCTCCAAAACCATTTTTAATGTGATTTTTCTCGTTCCATTGCATATGAATTTCACACGACTTTGTCCAGCTATGACTGGATGAAACTGGAAATACCTGGTTTTGTTTTGGCTAACTCAATCCGAAATATTGTGAAAGCCTCTGTGTTTGTGTTTGCGGGATATTATCAATGGACTTTCTAGTTTTGAATGTTTTTATCAGGGAACATTTAATTTTGTACCGTTGAAGACTAATTGGTTCATCATGGGAACAGGAGCTCTACACATTCGTATTTTCGGGGGAGAAAACTAGACGAACTGCGGCAAACAAACATGATATTTATGTTGGTATAGATGACATTTTATGCACTTGCCTAACGAAAATACTTTGCCTTTCTCCAAAACAATTTTTACTCTGATTTTCTCGGTCCATTGCATACGAATGCCACACCACTTTGTACGGATATGACTGGATGTAACCGGAAATATCTGCTTTTGCTTGGCTAACTCAATCCCAGATATTGCTACAGCCTCTGTGTTTGTGTTTTCTGGATATTATCAACGGACTTTATTGTTTTGAATGTTTTTTATCAGGGAACATTTAGTTTTGTGCTTGGAAACACTACTTCATTCCACATGGAGACACCATCTCTACACATTCGTATTTTCTAGGGAGAAAGCTAGAGGAACAGCGGCAAACAATCGTGATATTTCTGTTTGTATCGATGGCATTTCATGCACTCATCTAAAGCAAAGACTTTGCTTTTCTCCAAACCATTTTTACTGTGATTTTCTCGGTCCACTGCATACAAATTCCACACCAGTTTGTCCGGATATGACTGGATGAAACCGGAAATATCCAGTTTTGTTTTGGATAACTCAATCCCAGATATTGCTACAGCCTTTGTGTTTGTCTCTACCTGGTATTATCCACGGACTTTATTGTTTTGAATTTTTTTAATCAGGAAACATTTAAGTTTAATCTTCGAAACACTAATTGTTTCCACATGGAGATTCCAGCTCTACACATTCGTATTTTCTAGGGAGAAACCTAGAGGAACTGGGGCAAACAAACATGATGTTGCTGTTTGTATAGATGACATTTTATGCACTTGCCTAACGAAAACTCTTTGCTTTTCTCTAAAACCTTTTTTACTGTGATTTTCTTGGTCCATTGCATAGGAATTCCAAACCACGTTTTCCGTATATGACTGGATGAAACCAGAAATATCCGGTTGTGTTTTGCTAACTCAATGCAAAATATGTTGAAAGCCTCTGTGTTTGTGTTTTCTGGATATTATCGATGGACTTTATTGTTTTGAATATTTTTATCAGGGAACATTTAATTTTGTAACGTAGAAACACTAAAGGTTCATCATGGGGACAGCAGCTCTACACATTCGTATTTTCTAGGGAGAAAGCTAGAGGAACGGCGGCAAACAAACATGATATTTCTGTTTGTATAGATGACATTTTATGCACTTTTCTAACGAAAAGACTTTGTTTTTCTCCAAAACCATTTTTAATGTGATTTTCTCTGTCCATTGCATACGAATTCCACACCAGTTTGTCCGGATATGACTGGATGAAACCGGAAATATCCGGGTTTTTTTTGGCTAACTCAATCCCAGATATTGCTACAGCCTGTGTGTTTGTGTATTCCTGATTTTATCCGTGGATTTTATTGTTTTGAATGTTTTTTATCAGGGAACATTTAATTTGTGCTTGCCAACACTAATTGGCTCCGCATGCAGACACACTTTCTACGTATTCATATTTTCTAGGTAGAAAGCTAGAGGAACTGCCGCAAACAATCATGATATTTCTGTTTGTATCGATGACATTTTATGCACTTGCCTAACGAAAAGCCTTTGCTTTTCTCCAAAACCATTTTTAATCTGATTTTCTCGGTCCATTGCATATGAATTCCACACCAGTTTCTCCGGATATGACTGGATGAAACCGGAAATATCCGGTATTGTTTTGGCTAACTCAATCCCAGATATTGCTACAGCTTCTGTGTTTGTGTATTCCTGATATTATCCACGGACTTTATTATTTTGAATGTTTTTTTTATCAGGGAACATTTAATTTTGTGCTTGGACTCACCAATTGGTTCCACATGGAGACACCAGCTCTACATGCTTTTATTTTCTAGGGAGAAAGCTAGAGGAACTGCGGCAAACAACATGATATTTCTGTTTGTATCGGTGGTATTTTATGCACTTGCCTAACGAAAAGACTTTGCTTTTCTCCAAAACCATTTTTAATGTGATTTTTCTCGTTCCATTGCATATGAATTTCACACGACTTTGTCCAGCTATGACTGGATGAAACTGGAAATACCTGGTTTTGTTTTGGCTAACTCAACCCGAAATATTGTGAAAGCCTCTGTGTTTGTGTTTGCGGGATATTATCAATGGACTTTCTAGTTTTGAATGTTTTTATCAGGGAACATTTAATTTTGTACCGTTGAAGACTAATTGGTTCATCATGGGAACAGGAGCTCTACACATTCGTATTTTCGGGGGAGAAAACTAGACGAACTGCGGCAAACAAACATGATATTTATGTTGGTATAGATGACATTTTATGCACTTGCCTAACGAAAATACTTTGCCTTTCTCCAAAACAATTTTTACTCTGATTTTCTCGGTCCATTGCATACGAATGCCACACCACTTTGTACGGATATGACTGGATGTAACCGGAAATATCTGCTTTTGCTTGGCTAACTCAATCCCAGATATTGCTACAGCCTCTGTGTTTGTGTTTTCTGGATATTATCAACGGACTTTATTGTTTTGAATGTTTTTTATCAGGGAACATTTAGTTTTGTGCTTGGAAACACTACTTCATTCCACATGGAGACACCATCTCTACACATTCGTATTTTCTAGGGAGAAAGCTAGAGGAACAGCGGCAAACAATCGTGATATTTCTGTTTGTATCGATGGCATTTCATGCACTCATCTAAAGCAAAGACTTTGCTTTTCTCCAAACCATTTTTACTGTGATTTTCTCGGTCCACTGCATACAAATTCCACACCAGTTTGTCCGGATATGACTGGATGAAACCGGAAATATCCAGTTTTGTTTTGGATAACTCAATCCCAGATATTGCTACAGCCTTTGTGTTTGTCTCTACCTGGTATTATCCACGGACTTTATTGTTTTGAATTTTTTTAATCAGGAAACATTTAAGTTTAATCTTCGAAACACTAATTGTTTCCACATGGAGATTCCAGCTCTACACATTCGTATTTTCTAGGGAGAAACCTAGAGGAACTGGGGCAAACAAACATGATGTTGCTGTTTGTATAGATGACATTTTATGCACTTGCCTAACGAAAACTCTTTGCTTTTCTCTAAAACCTTTTTTACTGTGATTTTCTTGGTCCATTGCATAGGAATTCCAAACCACGTTTTCCGTATATGACTGGATGAAACCAGAAATATCCGGTTGTGTTTTGCTAACTCAATGCAAAATATGTTGAAAGCCTCTGTGTTTGTGTTTTCTGGATATTATCGATGGACTTTATTGTTTTGAATATTTTTATCAGGGAACATTTAATTTTGTAACGTAAGAAACACTAAAGGTTCATCATGGGGACAGCAGCTCTACACATTCGTATTTTCTAGGGAGAAAGCTAGAGGAACGGCGGCAAACAAACATGATATTTCTGTTTGTATAGATGACATTTTATGCACTTTTTTAACGAAAAGACTTTGTTTTTCTCCAAAACCATTTTTAATGTGATTTTCTCTGTCCATTGCATACGAATTCCACACCAGTTTGTCCGGATATGACTGGATGAAACCGGAAATATCCGGGTTTTTTTTGGCTAACTCAATCCCAGATATTGCTACAGCCTGTGTGTTTGTGTATTCCTGATTTTATCCGTGGATTTTATTGTTTTGAATGTTTTTTATCAGGGAACATTTAATTTGTGCTTGCCAACACTAATTGGCTCCGCATGCAGACACACTTTCTACGTATTCATATTTTCTAGGTAGAAAGCTAGAGGAACTGCTGCAAACAATCATGATATTTCTGTTTGTATCGATGACATTTTATGCACTTGCCTAACGAAAAGCCTTTGCTTTTCTCCAAAACCATTTTTAATCTGATTTTCTCGGTCCATTGCATATGAATTCCACACCAGTTTCTCCGGATATGACTGGATGAAACCGGAAATATCCGGTATTGTTTTGGCTAACTCAATCCCAGATATTGCTACAGCTTCTGTGTTTGTGTATTCCTGATATTATCCACGGACTTTATTATTTTGAATGTTTTTTTTATCAGGGAACATTTAATTTTGTGCTTGGACTCACCAATTGGTTCCACATGGAGACACCAGCTCTACATGCTTTTATTTTCTAGGGAGAAAGCTAGAGGAACTGCGGCAAACAACATGATATTTCTGTTTGTATCGGTGGTATTTTATGCACTTGCCTAACGAAAAGACTTTGCTTTTCTCCAAAACCATTTTTAATGTGATTTTTCTCGTTCCATTGCATATGAATTTCACACGACTTTGTCCAGCTATGACTGGATGAAACTGGAAATACCTGGTTTTGTTTTGGCTAACTCAACCCGAAATATTGTGAAAGCCTCTGTGTTTGTGTTTGCGGGATATTATCAATGGACTTTCTAGTTTTGAATGTTTTTATCAGGGAACATTTAATTTTGTACCGTTGAAGACTAATTGGTTCATCATGGGAACAGGAGCTCTACACATTCGTATTTTCGGGGGAGAAAACTAGACGAACTGCGGCAAACAAACATGATATTTATGTTGGTATAGATGACATTTTATGCACTTGCCTAACGAAAATACTTTGCCTTTCTCCAAAACAATTTTTACTCTGATTTTCTCGGTCCATTGCATACGAATGCCACACCACTTTGTACGGATATGACTGGATGTAACCGGAAATATCTGCTTTTGCTTGGCTAACTCAATCCCAGATATTGCTACAGCCTCTGTGTTTGTGTTTTCTGGATATTATCAACGGACTTTATTGTTTTGAATGTTTTTTATCAGGGAACATTTAGTTTTGTGCTTGGAAACACTACTTCATTCCACATGGAGACACCATCTCTACACATTCGTATTTTCTAGGGAGAAAGCTAGAGGAACAGCGGCAAACAATCGTGATATTTCTGTTTGTATCGATGGCATTTCATGCACTCATCTAAAGCAAAGACTTTGCTTTTCTCCAAACCATTTTTACTGTGATTTTCTCGGTCCACTGCATACAAATTCCACACCAGTTTGTCCGGATATGACTGGATGAAACCGGAAATATCCAGTTTTGTTTTGGATAACTCAATCCCAGATATTGCTACAGCCTTTGTGTTTGTCTCTACCTGGTATTATCCACGGACTTTATTGTTTTGAATTTTTTTAATCAGGAAACATTTAAGTTTAATCTTCGAAACACTAATTGTTTCCACATGGAGATTCCAGCTCTACACATTCGTATTTTCTAGGGAGAAACCTAGAGGAACTGGGGCAAACAAACATGATGTTGCTGTTTGTATAGATGACATTTTATGCACTTGCCTAACGAAAACTCTTTGCTTTTCTCTAAAACCTTTTTTACTGTGATTTTCTTGGTCCATTGCATAGGAATTCCAAACCACGTTTTCCGTATATGACTGGATGAAACCAGAAATATCCGGTTGTGTTTTGCTAACTCAATGCAAAATATGTTGAAAGCCTCTGTGTTTGTGTTTTCTGGATATTATCGATGGACTTTATTGTTTTGAATATTTTTATCAGGGAACATTTAATTTTGTAACGTAAGAAACACTAAAGGTTCATCATGGGGACAGCAGCTCTACACATTCGTATTTTCTAGGGAGAAAGCTAGAGGAACGGCGGCAAACAAACATGATATTTCTGTTTGTATAGATGACATTTTATGCACTTTTTTAACGAAAAGACTTTGTTTTTCTCCAAAACCATTTTTAATGTGATTTTCTCTGTCCATTGCATACGAATTCCACACCAGTTTGTCCGGATATGACTGGATGAAACCGGAAATATCCGGGTTTTTTTTGGCTAACTCAATCCCAGATATTGCTACAGCCTGTGTGTTTGTGTATTCCTGATTTTATCCGTGGATTTTATTGTTTTGAATGTTTTTTATCAGGGAACATTTAATTTGTGCTTGCCAACACTAATTGGCTCCGCATGCAGACACACTTTCTACGTATTCATATTTTCTAGGTAGAAAGCTAGAGGAACTGCTGCAAACAATCATGATATTTCTGTTTGTATCGATGACATTTTATGCACTTGCCTAACGAAAAGCCTTTGCTTTTCTCCAAAACCATTTTTAATCTGATTTTCTCGGTCCATTGCATATGAATTCCACACCAGTTTCTCCGGATATGACTGGATGAAACCGGAAATATCCGGTATTGTTTTGGCTAACTCAATCCCAGATATTGCTACAGCTTCTGTGTTTGTGTATTCCTGATATTATCCACGGACTTTATTATTTTGAATGTTTTTTTTATCAGGGAACATTTAATTTTGTGCTTGGACTCACCAATTGGTTCCACATGGAGACACCAGCTCTACATGCTTTTATTTTCTAGGGAGAAAGCTAGAGGAACTGCGGCAAACAACATGATATTTCTGTTTGTATCGGTGGTATTTTATGCACTTGCCTAACGAAAAGACTTTGCTTTTCTCCAAAACCATTTTTAATGTGATTTTTCTCGTTCCATTGCATATGAATTTCACACGACTTTGTCCAGCTATGACTGGATGAAACTGGAAATACCTGGTTTTGTTTTGGCTAACTCAATCCGAAATATTGTGAAAGCCTCTGTGTTTGTGTTTGCGGGATATTATCAATGGACTTTCTAGTTTTGAATGTTTTTATCAGGGAACATTTAATTTTGTACCGTTGAAGACTAATTGGTTCATCATGGGAACAGGAGCTCTACACATTCGTATTTTCGGGGGAGAAAACTAGACGAACTGCGGCAAACAAACATGATATTTATGTTGGTATAGATGACATTTTATGCACTTGCCTAACGAAAATACTTTGCCTTTCTCCAAAACAATTTTTACTCTGATTTTCTCGGTCCATTGCATACGAATGCCACACCACTTTGTACGGATATGACTGGATGTAACCGGAAATATCTGCTTTTGCTTGGCTAACTCAATCCCAGATATTGCTACAGCCTCTGTGTTTGTGTTTTCTGGATATTATCAACGGACTTTATTGTTTTGAATGTTTTTTATCAGGGAACATTTAGTTTTGTGCTTGGAAACACTACTTCATTCCACATGGAGACACCATCTCTACACATTCGTATTTTCTAGGGAGAAAGCTAGAGGAACAGCGGCAAACAATCGTGATATTTCTGTTTGTATCGATGGCATTTCATGCACTCATCTAAAGCAAAGACTTTGCTTTTCTCCAAACCATTTTTACTGTGATTTTCTCGGTCCACTGCATACAAATTCCACACCAGTTTGTCCGGATATGACTGGATGAAACCGGAAATATCCAGTTTTGTTTTGGATAACTCAATCCCAGATATTGCTACAGCCTTTGTGTTTGTCTCTACCTGGTATTATCCACGGACTTTATTGTTTTGAATTTTTTTAATCAGGAAACATTTAAGTTTAATCTTCGAAACACTAATTGTTTCCACATGGAGATTCCAGCTCTACACATTCGTATTTTCTAGGGAGAAACCTAGAGGAACTGGGGCAAACAAACATGATGTTGCTGTTTGTATAGATGACATTTTATGCACTTGCCTAACGAAAACTCTTTGCTTTTCTCTAAAACCTTTTTTACTGTGATTTTCTTGGTCCATTGCATAGGAATTCCAAACCACGTTTTCCGTATATGACTGGATGAAACCAGAAATATCCGGTTGTGTTTTGCTAACTCAATGCAAAATATGTTGAAAGCCTCTGTGTTTGTGTTTTCTGGATATTATCGATGGACTTTATTGTTTTGAATATTTTTATCAGGGAACATTTAATTTTGTAACGTAGAAACACTAAAGGTTCATCATGGGGACAGCAGCTCTACACATTCGTATTTTCTAGGGAGAAAGCTAGAGGAACGGCGGCAAACAAACATGATATTTCTGTTTGTATAGATGACATTTTATGCACTTTTCTAACGAAAAGACTTTGTTTTTCTCCAAAACCATTTTTAATGTGATTTTCTCTGTCCATTGCATACGAATTCCACACCAGTTTGTCCGGATATGACTGGATGAAACCGGAAATATCCGGGTTTTTTTTGGCTAACTCAATCCCAGATATTGCTACAGCCTGTGTGTTTGTGTATTCCTGATTTTATCCGTGGATTTTATTGTTTTGAATGTTTTTTATCAGGGAACATTTAATTTGTGCTTGCCAACACTAATTGGCTCCGCATGCAGACACACTTTCTACGTATTCATATTTTCTAGGTAGAAAGCTAGAGGAACTGCCGCAAACAATCATGATATTTCTGTTTGTATCGATGACATTTTATGCACTTGCCTAACGAAAAGCCTTTGCTTTTCTCCAAAACCATTTTTAATCTGATTTTCTCGGTCCATTGCATATGAATTCCACACCAGTTTCTCCGGATATGACTGGATGAAACCGGAAATATCCGGTATTGTTTTGGCTAACTCAATCCCAGATATTGCTACAGCTTCTGTGTTTGTGTATTCCTGATATTATCCACGGACTTTATTATTTTGAATGTTTTTTTTATCAGGGAACATTTAATTTTGTGCTTGGACTCACCAATTGGTTCCACATGGAGACACCAGCTCTACATGCTTTTATTTTCTAGGGAGAAAGCTAGAGGAACTGCGGCAAACAACATGATATTTCTGTTTGTATCGGTGGTATTTTATGCACTTGCCTAACGAAAAGACTTTGCTTTTCTCCAAAACCATTTTTAATGTGATTTTTCTCGTTCCATTGCATATGAATTTCACACGACTTTGTCCAGCTATGACTGGATGAAACTGGAAATACCTGGTTTTGTTTTGGCTAACTCAATCCGAAATATTGTGAAAGCCTCTGTGTTTGTGTTTGCGGGATATTATCAATGGACTTTCTAGTTTTGAATGCTTTTATCAGGGAACATTTAATTTTGTACCGTTGAAGACTAATTGGTTCATCATGGGAACAGGAGCTCTACACATTCGTATTTTCGGGGGAGAAAACTAGACGAACTGCGGCAAACAAACATGATATTTATGTTGGTATAGATGACATTTTATGCACTTGCCTAACGAAAATACTTTGCCTTTCTCCAAAACAATTTTTACTCTGATTTTCTCGGTCCATTGCATACGAATGCCACACCACTTTGTACGGATATGACTGGATGTAACCGGAAATATCTGCTTTTGCTTGGCTAACTCAATCCCAGATATTGCTACAGCCTCTGTGTTTGTGTTTTCTGGATATTATCAACGGACTTTATTGTTTTGAATGTTTTTTATCAGGGAACATTTAGTTTTGTGCTTGGAAACACTACTTCATTCCACATGGAGACACCATCTCTACACATTCGTATTTTCTAGGGAGAAAGCTAGAGGAACAGCGGCAAACAATCGTGATATTTCTGTTTGTATCGATGGCATTTCATGCACTCATCTAAAGCAAAGACTTTGCTTTTCTCCAAACCATTTTTACTGTGATTTTCTCGGTCCACTGCATACAAATTCCACACCAGTTTGTCCGGATATGACTGGATGAAACCGGAAATATCCAGTTTTGTTTTGGATAACTCAATCCCAGATATTGCTACAGCCTTTGTGTTTGTCTCTACCTGGTATTATCCACGGACTTTATTGTTTTGAATTTTTTTAATCAGGAAACATTTAAGTTTAATCTTCGAAACACTAATTGTTTCCACATGGAGATTCCAGCTCTACACATTCGTATTTTCTAGGGAGAAACCTAGAGGAACTGGGGCAAACAAACATGATGTTGCTGTTTGTATAGATGACATTTTATGCACTTGCCTAACGAAAACTCTTTGCTTTTCTCTAAAACCTTTTTTACTGTGATTTTCTTGGTCCATTGCATAGGAATTCCAAACCACGTTTTCCGTATATGACTGGATGAAACCAGAAATATCCGGTTGTGTTTTGCTAACTCAATGCAAAATATGTTGAAAGCCTCTGTGTTTGTGTTTTCTGGATATTATCGATGGACTTTATTGTTTTGAATATTTTTATCAGGGAACATTTAATTTTGTAACGTAGAAACACTAAAGGTTCATCATGGGGACAGCAGCTCTACACATTCGTATTTTCTAGGGAGAAAGCTAGAGGAACGGCGGCAAACAAACATGATATTTCTGTTTGTATAGATGACATTTTATGCACTTTTCTAACGAAAAGACTTTGTTTTTCTCCAAAACCATTTTTAATGTGATTTTCTCTGTCCATTGCATACGAATTCCACACCAGTTTGTCCGGATATGACTGGATGAAACCGGAAATATCCGGGTTTTTTTTGGCTAACTCAATCCCAGATATTGCTACAGCCTGTGTGTTTGTGTATTCCTGATTTTATCCGTGGATTTCATTGTTTTGAATGTTTTTTATCAGGGAACATTTAATTTGTGCTTGCAAACACTAATTGGCTCCGCATGCAGACACACTTTCTACGTATTCATATTTTCTAGGTAGAAAGCTAGAGGAACTGCCGCAAACAATCATGATATTTCTGTTTGTATCGATGACATTTTATGCACTTGCCTAACGAAAAGCCTTTGCTTTTCTCCAAAACCATTTTTAATCTGATTTTCTCGGTCCATTGCATATGAATTCCACACCAGTTTCTCCGGATATGACTGGATGAAACCGGAAATATCCGGTATTGTTTTGGCTAACTCAATCCCAGATATTGCTACAGCTTCTGTGTTTGTGTATTCCTGATATTATCCACGGACTTTATTATTTTGAATGTTTTTTTTATCAGGGAACATTTAATTTTGTGCTTGGAATCACCAATTGGTTCCACATGGAGACACCAGCTCTACATGCTTTTATTTTCTAGGGAGAAAGCTAGAGGAACTGCGGCAAACAACATGATATTTCTGTTTGTATCGGTGGTATTTTATGCACTTGCCTAACGAAAAGACTTTGCTTTTCTCCAAAACCATTTTTAATGTGATTTTTCTCGTTCCATTGCATATGAATTTCACACGACTTTGTCCAGCTATGACTGGATGAAACTGGAAATACCTGGTTTTGTTTTGGCTAACTCAATCCGAAATATTGTGAAAGCCTCTGTGTTTGTGTTTGCGGGATATTATCAATGGACTTTCTAGTTTTGAATGTTTTTATCAGGGAACATTTAATTTTGTACCGTTGAAGACTAATTGGTTCATCATGGGAACAGGAGCTCTACACATTCGTATTTTCGGGGGAGAAAACTAGACGAACTGCGGCAAACAAACATGATATTTATGTTGGTATAGATGACATTTTATGCACTTGCCTAACGAAAATACTTTGCCTTTCTCCAAAACAATTTTTACTCTGATTTTCTCGGTCCATTGCATACGAATGCCACACCACTTTGTACGGATATGACTGGATGTAACCGGAAATATCTGCTTTTGCTTGGCTAACTCAATCCCAGATATTGCTACAGCCTCTGTGTTTGTGTTTTCTGGATATTATCAACGGACTTTATTGTTTTGAATGTTTTTTATCAGGGAACATTTAGTTTTGTGCTTGGAAACACTACTTCATTCCACATGGAGACACCATCTCTACACATTCGTATTTTCTAGGGAGAAAGCTAGAGGAACAGCGGCAAACAATCGTGATATTTCTGTTTGTATCGATGGCATTTCATGCACTCATCTAAAGCAAAGACTTTGCTTTTCTCCAAACCATTTTTACTGTGATTTTCTCGGTCCACTGCATACAAATTCCACACCAGTTTGTCCGGATATGACTGGATGAAACCGGAAATATCCAGTTTTGTTTTGGATAACTCAATCCCAGATATTGCTACAGCCTTTGTGTTTGTCTCTACCTGGTATTATCCACGGACTTTATTGTTTTGAATTTTTTTAATCAGGAAACATTTAAGTTTAATCTTCAAAACACTAATTGTTTCCACATGGAGATTCCAGCTCTACACATTCGTATTTTCTAGGGAGAAACCTAGAGGAACTGGGGCAAACAAACATGATGTTGCTGTTTGTATAGATGACATTTTATGCACTTGCCTAACGAAAACTCTTTGCTTTTCTCTAAAACCTTTTTTACTGTGATTTTCTTGGTCCATTGCATAGGAATTCCAAACCACGTTTTCCGTATATGACTGGATGAAACCAGAAATATCCGGTTGAAAGCCTCTGTGTTTGTGTTTTCTGGATATTATCGATGGACTTTATTGTTTTGAATATTTTTATCAGGGAACATTTAATTTTGTAACGTAGAAACACTAAAGGTTCATCATGGGGACAGCAGCTCTACACATTCGTATTTTCTAGGGAGAAAGCTAGAGGAACGGCGGCAAACAAACATGATATTTCTGTTTGTATAGATGACATTTTATGCACTTTTCTAACGAAAAGACTTTGTTTTTCTCCAAAACCATTTTTAATGTGATTTTCTCTGTCCATTGCATACGAATTCCACACCAGTTTGTCCGGATATGACTGGATGAAACCGGAAATATCCGGGTTTTTTTTGGCTAACTCAATCCCAGATATTGCTACAGCCTGTGTGTTTGTGTATTCCTGATTTTATCCGTGGATTTCATTTTTTTGAATGTTTTTTATCAGGGAACATTTAATTTGTGCTTGCCAACACTAATTGGCTCCGCATGCAGACACACTTTCTACGTATTCATATTTTCTAGGTAGAAAGCTAGAGGAACTGCCGCAAACAATCATGATATTTCTGTTTGTATCGATGACATTTTATGCACTTGCCTAACGAAAAGCCTTTGCTTTTCTCCAAAACCATTTTTAATCTGATTTTCTCGGTCCATTGCATATGAATTCCACACCAGTTTCTCCGGATATGACTGGATGAAACCGGAAATATCCGGTATTGTTTTGGCTAACTCAATCCCAGATATTGCTACAGCTTCTGTGTTTGTGTATTCCTGATATTATCCACGGACTTTATTATTTTGAATGTTTTTTTAATCAGGGAACATTTAATTTTGTGCTTGGAATCACCAATTGGTTCCACATGGAGACACCAGCTCTACATGCTTTTATTTTCTAGGGAGAAAGCTAGAGGAACTGCGGCAAACAACATGATATTTCTGTTTGTATCGGTGGTATTTTATGCACTTGCCTAACGAAAAGACTTTGCTTTTCTCCAAAACCATTTTTAATGTGATTTTTCTCGTTCCATTGCATATGAATTTCACACGACTTTGTCCAACTATGACTGGATGAAACTGGAAATACCTGGTTTTGTTTTGGCTAACTCAATCCGAAATATTGTGAAAGCCTCTGTGTTTGTGTTTGCGGGATATTATCAATGGACTTTCTAGTTTTGAATGTTTTTATCAGGGAACATTTAATTTTGTACCATTGAAGACTAATTGGTTCATCATGGGAACAGGAGCTCTACACATTCGTATTTTCGGGGGAGAAAACTAGACGAACTGCGGCAAACAAACATGATATTTATGTTGGTATAGATGACATTTTATGCACTTGCCTAACGAAAATACTTTGCCTTTCTCCAAAACAATTTTTACTCTGATTTTCTCGGTCCATTGCATACGAATGCCACACCACTTTGTACGGATATGACTGGATGTAACCGGAAATATCTGCTTTTGCTTGGCTAACTCAATCCCAGATATTGCTACAGCCTCTGTGTTTGTGTTTTCTGGATATTATCAACGGACTTTATTGTTTTGAATGTTTTTTATCAGGGAACATTTAGTTTTGTGCTTGGAAACACTACTTCATTCCACATGGAGACACCATCTCTACACATTCGTATTTTCTAGGGAGAAAGCTAGAGGAACAGCGGCAAACAATCGTGATATTTCTGTTTGTATCGATGGCATTTCATGCACTCATCTAAAGCAAAGACTTTGCTTTTCTCCAAACCATTTTTACTGTGATTTTCTCGGTCCACTGCATACAAATTCCACACCAGTTTGTCCGGATATGACTGGATGAAACCGGAAATATCCAGTTTTGTTTTGGATAACTCAATCCCAGATATTGCTACAGCCTTTGTGTTTGTCTCTACCTGGTATTATCCACGGACTTTATTGTTTTGAATTTTTTTAATCAGGAAACATTTAAGTTTAATCTTCAAAACACTAATTGTTTCCACATGGAGATTCCAGCTCTACACATTCGTATTTTCTAGGGAGAAACCTAGAGGAACTGGGGCAAACAAACATGATGTTGCTGTTTGTATAGATGACATTTTATGCACTTGCCTAACGAAAACTCTTTGCTTTTCTCTAAAACCTTTTTTACTGTGATTTTCTTGGTCCATTGCATAGGAATTCCAAACCACGTTTTCCGTATATGACTGGATGAAACCAGAAATATCCGGTTGTGTTTTGCTAACTCAATGCAAAATATGTTGAAAGCCTCTGTGTTTGTGTTTTCTGGATATTATCGATGGACTTTATTGTTTTGAATATTTTTATCAGGGAACATTTAATTTTGTAACGTAGAAACACTAAAGGTTCATCATGGGGACAGCAGCTCTACACATTCGTATTTTCTAGGGAGAAAGCTAGAGGAACGGCGGCAAACAAACATGATATTTCTGTTTGTATAGATGACATTTTATGCACTTTTCTAACGAAAAGACTTTGTTTTTCTCCAAAACCATTTTTAATGTGATTTTCTCTGTCCATTGCATACGAATTCCACACCAGTTTGTCCGGATATGACTGGATGAAACCGGAAATATCCGGGTTTTTTTTGGCTAACTCAATCCCAGATATTGCTACAGCCTGTGTGTTTGTGTATTCCTGATTTTATCCGTGGATTTCATTTTTTTGAATGTTTTTTATCAGGGAACATTTAATTTGTGCTTGCCAACACTAATTGGCTCCGCATGCAGACACACTTTCTACGTATTCATATTTTCTAGGTAGAAAGCTAGAGGAACTGCCGCAAACAATCATGATATTTCTCTTTGTATCGATGACATTTTATGCACTTGCCTAACAAAAAGCCTTTGCTTTTCTCCAAAACCATTTTTAATCTGATTTTCTCGGTCCATTGCATATGAATTCCACACCAGTTTCTCCGGATATGACTGGATGAAACCGGAAATATCCGGTATTGTTTTGGCTAACTCAATCCCAGATATTGCTACAGCTTCTGTGTTTGTGTATTCCTGATATTATCCACGGACTTTATTATTTTGAATGTTTTTTTTATCAGGGAACATTTAATTTTGTGCTTGGACTCACCAATTGGTTCCACATGGAGACACCAGCTCTACATGCTTTTATTTTCTAGGGAGAAAGCTAGAGGAACTGCGGCAAACAACATGATATTTCTGTTTGTATCGGTGGTATTTTATGCACTTGCCTAACGAAAAGACTTTGCTTTTCTCCAAAACCATTTTTAATGTGATTTTTCTCGTTCCATTGCATATGAATTTCACACGACTTTGTCCAGCTATGACTGGATGAAACTGGAAATACCTGGTTTTGTTTTGGCTAACTCAATCCGAAATATTGTGAAAGCCTCTGTGTTTGTGTTTGCGGGATATTATCAATGGACTTTCTAGTTTTGAATGTTTTTATCAGCGAACATTTAATTTTGTACCGTTGAAGACTAATTGGTTCATCATGGGAACAGGAGCTCTACACATTCGTATTTTCGGGGGAGAAAACTAGACGAACTGCGGCAAACAAACATGATATTTATGTTGGTATAGATGACATTTTATGCACTTGCCTAACGAAAATACTTTGCCTTTCTCCAAAACAATTTTTACTCTGATTTTCTCGGTCCATTGCATACGAATGCCACACCACTTTGTACGGATATGACTGGATGTAACCGGAAATATCTGCTTTTGCTTGGCTAACTCAATCCCAGATATTGCTACAGCCTCTGTGTTTGTGTTTTCTGGATATTATCAACGGACTTTATTGTTTTGAATGTTTTTTATCAGGGAACATTTAGTTTTGTGCTTGGAAACACTACTTCATTCCACATGGAGACACCATCTCTACACATTCGTATTTTCTAGGGAGAAAGCTAGAGGAACAGCGGCAAACAATCGTGATATTTCTGTTTGTATCGATGGCATTTCATGCACTCATCTAAAGCAAAGACTTTGCTTTTCTCCAAACCATTTTTACTGTGATTTTCTCGGTCCACTGCATACAAATTCCACACCAGTTTGTCCGGATATGACTGGATGAAACCGGAAATATCCAGTTTTGTTTTGGATAACTCAATCCCAGATATTGCTACAGCCTTTGTGTTTGTCTCTACCTGGTATTATCCACGGACTTTATTGTTTTGAATTTTTTTAATCAGGAAACATTTAAGTTTAATCTTCAAAACACTAATTGTTTCCACATGGAGATTCCAGCTCTACACATTCGTATTTTCTAGGGAGAAACCTAGAGGAACTGGGGCAAACAAACATGATGTTGCTGTTTGTATAGATGACATTTTATGCACTTGCCTAACGAAAACTCTTTGCTTTTCTCTAAAACCTTTTTTACTGTGATTTTCTTGGTCCATTGCATAGGAATTCCAAACCACGTTTTCCGTATATGACTGGATGAAACCAGAAATATCCGGTTGTGTTTTGCTAACTCAATGCAAAATATGTTGAAAGCCTCTGTGTTTGTGTTTTCTGGATATTATCGATGGACTTTATTGTTTTGAATATTTTTATCAGGGAACATTTAATTTTGTAACGTAGAAACACTAAAGGTTCATCATGGGGACAGCAGCTCTACACATTCGTATTTTCTAGGGAGAAAGCTAGAGGAACGGCGGCAAACAAACATGATATTTCTGTTTGTATAGATGACATTTTATGCACTTTTCTAACGAAAAGACTTTGTTTTTCTCCAAAACCATTTTTAATGTGATTTTCTCTGTCCATTGCATACGAATTCCACACCAGTTTGTCCGGATATGACTGGATGAAACCGGAAATATCCGGGTTTTTTTTGGCTAACTCAATCCCAGATATTGCTACAGCCTGTGTGTTTGTGTATTCCTGATTTTATCCGTGGATTTCATTGTTTTGAATGTTTTTTATCAGGGAACATTTAATTTGTGCTTGCCAACACTAATTGGCTCCGCATGCAGACACACTTTCTACGTATTCATATTTTCTAGGTAGAAAGCTAGAGGAACTGCCGCAAACAATCATGATATTTCTGTTTGTATCGATGACATTTTATGCACTTGCCTAACGAAAATCCTTTGCTTTTCTCCAAAACCATTTTTAATCTGATTTTCTCGGTCCATTGCATATGAATTCCACACCAGTTTCTCCGGATATGACTGGATGAAACCGGAAATATCCGGTATTGTTTTGGCTAACTCAATCCCAGATATTGCTACAGCTTCTGTGTTTGTGTATTCCTGATATTATCCACGGACTTTATTATTTTGAATGTTTTTTTATCAGGGAACATTTAATTTTGTGCTTGGAATCACCAATTGGTTCCACATGGAGACACCAGCTCTACATGCTTTTATTTTCTAGGGAGAAAGCTAGAGGAACTGCGGCAAACAACATGATATTTCTGTTTGTATCGGTGGTATTTTATGCACTTGCCTAACGAAAAGACTTTGCTTTTCTCCAAAACCATTTTTAATGTGATTTTTCTCGTTCCATTGCATATGAATTTCACACGACTTTGTCCAGCTATGACTGGATGAAACTGGAAATACCTGGTTTTGTTTTGGCTAACTCAATCCGAAATATTGTGAAAGCCTCTGTGTTTGTGTTTGCGGGATATTATCAATGGACTTTCTAGTTTTGAATGTTTTTATCAGGGAACATTTAATTTTGTACCGTTGAAGACTAATTGGTTCATCATGGGAACAGGAGCTCTACACATTCGTATTTTCAGGGGAGAAAACTAGACGAACTGCGGCAAACAAACATGATATTTATGTTGGTATAGATGACATTTTATGCACTTGCCTAACGAAAATACTTTGCCTTTCTCCAAAACAATTTTTACTCTGATTTTCTCGGTCCATTGCATACGAATGCCACACCACTTTGTACGGATATGACTGGATGTAACCGGAAATATCTGCTTTTGCTTGGCTAACTCAATCCCAGATATTGCTACAGCCTCTGTGTTTGTGTTTTCTGGATATTATCAACGGACTTTATTGTTTTGAATGTTTTTTATCAGGGAACATTTAGTTTTGTGCTTGGAAACACTACTTCATTCCACATGGAGACACCATCTCTACACATTCGTATTTTCTAGGGAGAAAGCTAGAGGAACAGCGGCAAACAATCGTGATATTTCTGTTTGTATCGATGGCATTTCATGCACTCATCTAAAGCAAAGACTTTGCTTTTCTCCAAACCATTTTTACTGTGATTTTCTCGGTCCACTGCATACAAATTCCACACCAGTTTGTCCGGATATGACTGGATGAAACCGGAAATATCCAGTTTTGTTTTGGATAACTCAATCCCAGATATTGCTACAGCCTTTGTGTTTGTCTCTACCTGGTATTATCCACGGACTTTATTGTTTTGAATTTTTTTAATCAGGAAACATTTAAGTTTAATCTTCGAAACACTAATTGTTTCCACATGGAGATTCCAGCTCTACACATTCGTATTTTCTAGGGAGAAACCTAGAGGAACTGGGGCAAACAAACATGATGTTGCTGTTTGCATAGATGACATTTTATGCACTTGCCTAACGAAAACTCTTTGCTTTTCTCTAAAACCTTTTTTACTGTGATTTTCTTGGTCCATTGCATAGGAATTCCAAACCACGTTTTCCGTATATGACTGGATGAAACCAGAAATATCCGGTTGTGTTTTGCTAACTCAATGCAAAATATGTTGAAAGCCTCTGTGTTTGTGTTTTCTGGATATTATCGATGGACTTTATTGTTTTGAATATTTTTATCAGGGAACATTTAATTTTGTAACGTAGAAACACTAAAGGTTCATCATGGGGACAGCAGCTCTACACATTCGTATTTTCTAGGGAGAAAGCTAGAGGAACGGCGGCAAACAAACATGATATTTCTGTTTGTATAGATGACATTTTATGCACTTTTCTAACGAAAAGACTTTGTTTTTCTCCAAAACCATTTTTAATGTGATTTTCTCTGTCCATTGCATACGAATTCCACACCAGTTTGTCCGGATATGACTGGATGAAACCGGAAATATCCGGGTTTTTTTTGGCTAACTCAATCCCAGATATTGCTACAGCCTGTGTGTTTGTGTATTCCTGATTTTATCCGTGGATTTCATTGTTTTGAATGTTTTTTATCAGGGAACATTTAATTTGTGCTTGCAAACACTAATTGGCTCCGCATGCAGACACACTTTCTACGTATTCATATTTTCTAGGTAGAAAGCTAGAGGAACTGCCACAAACAATCATGATATTTCTGTTTGTATCGATGACATTTTATGCACTTGCCTAACGAAAAGCCTTTGCTTTTCTCCAAAACCATTTTTAATCTGATTTTCTCGGTCCATTGCATATGAATTCCACACCAGTTTCTCCGGATATGACTGGATGAAACCGGAAATATCCGGTATTGTTTTGGCTAACTCAATCCCAGATATTGCTACAGCTTCTGTGTTTGTGTATTCCTGATATTATCCACGGACTTTATTATTTTGAATGTTTTTTTATCAGGGAACATTTAATTTTGTGCTTGGAATCACCAATTGGTTCCACATGGAGACACCAGCTCTACATGCTTTTATTTTCTAGGGAGAAAGCTAGAGGAACTGCGGCAAACAACATGATATTTCTGTTTGTATCGGTGGTATTTTATGCACTTGCCTAACGAAAAGACTTTGCTTTTCTCCAAAACCATTTTTAATGTGATTTTTCTCGTTCCATTGCATATGAATTTCACACGACTTTGTCCAGCTATGACTGGATGAAACTGGAAATACCTGGTTTTGTTTTGGCTAACTCAATCCGAAATATTGTGAAAGCCTCTGTGTTTGTGTTTGCGGGATATTATCAATGGACTTTCTAGTTTTGAATGTTTTTATCAGGGAACATTTAATTTTGTACCGTTGAAGACTAATTGGTTCATCATGGGAACAGGAGCTCTACACATTCGTATTTTCAGGGGAGAAAACTAGACGAACTGCGGCAAACAAACATGATATTTATGTTGGTATAGATGACATTTTATGCACTTGCCTAACGAAAATACTTTGCCTTTCTCCAAAACAATTTTTACTCTGATTTTCTCGGTCCATTGCATACGAATGCCACACCACTTTGTACGGATATGACTGGATGTAACCGGAAATATCTGCTTTTGCTTGGCTAACTCAATCCCAGATATTGCTACAGCCTCTGTGTTTGTGTTTTCTGGATATTATCAACGGACTTTATTGTTTTGAATGTTTTTTATCAGGGAACATTTAGTTTTGTGCTTGGAAACACTACTTCATTCCACATGGAGACACCATCTCTACACATTCGTATTTTCTAGGGAGAAAGCTAGAGGAACAGCGGCAAACAATCGTGATATTTCTGTTTGTATCGATGGCATTTCATGCACTTATCTAAAGCAAAGACTTTGCTTTTCTCCAAACCATTTTTACTGTGATTTTCTCGGTCCACTGCATACAAATTCCACACCAGTTTGTCCGGATATGACTGGATGAAACCGGAAATATCCAGTTTTGTTTTGGATAACTCAATCCCAGATATTGCTACAGCCTTTGTGTTTGTCTCTACCTGGTATTATCCACGGACTTTATTGTTTTGAATTTTTTTAATCAGGAAACATTTAAGTTTAATCTTCGAAACACTAATTGTTTCCACATGGAGATTCCAGCTCTACACATTCGTATTTTCTAGGGAGAAACCTAGAGGAACTGGGGCAAACAAACATGATGTTGCTGTTTGTATAGATGACATTTTATGCACTTGCCTAACGAAAACTCTTTGCTTTTCTCTAAAACCTTTTTTACTGTGATTTTCTTGGTCCATTGCATAGGAATTCCAAACCACGTTTTCCGTATATGACTGGATGAAACCAGAAATATCCGGTTGTGTTTTGCTAACTCAATGCAAAATATGTTGAAAGCCTCTGTGTTTGTGTTTTCTGGATATTATCGATGGACTTTATTGTTTTGAATATTTTTATCAGGGAACATTTAATTTTGTAACGTAGAAACACTAAAGGTTCATCATGGGGACAGCAGCTCTACACATTCGTATTTTCTAGGGAGAAAGCTAGAGGAACGGCGGCAAACAAACATGATATTTCTGTTTGTATAGATGACATTTTATGCACTTTTCTAACGAAAAGACTTTGTTTTTCTCCAAAACCATTTTTAATGTGATTTTCTCTGTCCATTGCATACGAATTCCACACCAGTTTGTCCGGATATGACTGGATGAAACCGGAAATATCCGGGTTTTTTTTGGCTAACTCAATCCCAGATATTGCTACAGCCTGTGTGTTTGTGTATTCCTGATTTTATCCGTGGATTTTATTGTTTTGAATGTTTTTTATCAGGGAACATTTAATTTGTGCTTGCAAACACTAATTGGCTCCGCATGCAGACACACTTTCTACGTATTCATATTTTCTAGGTAGAAAGCTAGAGGAACTGCCGCAAACAATCATGATATTTCTGTTTGTATCGATGACATTTTATGCACTTGCCTAACGAAAAGCCTTTGCTTTTCTCCAAAACCATTTTTAATCTGATTTTCTCGGTCCATTGCATATGAATTCCACACCAGTTTCTCCGGATATGACTGGATGAAACCGGAAATATCCGGTATTGTTTTGGCTAACTCAATCCCAGATATTGCTACAGCTTCTGTGTTTGTGTATTCCTGATATTATCCACGGACTTTATTATTTTGAATGTTTTTTTATCAGGGACCATTTAATTTTGTGCTTGGAATCACCAATTGGTTCCACATGGAGACACCAGCTCTACATGCTTTTATTTTCTAGGGAGAAAGCTAGAGGAACTGCGGCAAACAACATGATATTTCTGTTTGTATCGGTGGTATTTTATGCACTTGCCTAACGAAAAGACTTTGCTTTTCTCCAAAACCATTTTTAATGTGATTTTTCTCGTTCCATTGCATATGAATTTCACACGACTTTGTCCAGCTATGACTGGATGAAACTGGAAATACCTGGTTTTGTTTTGGCTAACTCAATCCGAAATATTGTGAAAGCCTCTGTGTTTGTGTTTGCGGGATATTATCAATGGACTTTCTAGTTTTGAATGTTTTTATCAGGGAACATTTAATTTTGTACCGTTGAAGACTAATTGGTTCATCATGGGAACAGGAGCTCTACACATTCGTATTTTCGGGGGAGAAAACTAGACGAACTGCGGCAAACAAACATGATATTTATGTTGGTATAGATGACATTTTATGCACTTGCCTAACGAAAATACTTTGCCTTTCTCCAAAACAATTTTTACTCTGATTTTCTCGGTCCATTGCATACGAATGCCACACCACTTTGTACGGATATGACTGGATGTAACCGGAAATATCTGCTTTTGCTTGGCTAACTCAATCCCAGATATTGCTACAGCCTCTGTGTTTGTGTTTTCTGGATATTATCAACGGACTTTATTGTTTTGAATGTTTTTTATCAGGGAACATTTAGTTTTGTGCTTGGAAACACTACTTCATTCCACATGGAGACACCATCTCTACACATTCGTATTTTCTAGGGAGAAAGCTAGAGGAACAGCGGCAAACAATCGTGATATTTCTGTTTGTATCGATGGCATTTCATGCACTTATCTAAAGCAAAGACTTTGCTTTTCTCCAAACCATTTTTACTGTGATTTTCTCGGTCCACTGCATACAAATTCCACACCAGTTTGTCCGGATATGACTGGATGAAACCGGAAATATCCAGTTTTGTTTTGGATAACTCAATCCCAGATATTGCTACAGCCTTTGTGTTTGTCTCTACCTGGTATTATCCACGGACTTTATTGTTTTGAATTTTTTTAATCAGGAAACATTTAAGTTTAATCTTCGAAACACTAATTGTTTCCACATGGAGATTCCAGCTCTACACATTCGTATTTTCTAGGGAGAAACCTAGAGGAACTGGGGCAAACAAACATGATGTTGCTGTTTGTATAGATGACATTTTATGCACTTGCCTAACGAAAACTCTTTGCTTTTCTCTAAAACCTTTTTTACTGTGATTTTCTTGGTCCATTGCATAGGAATTCCAAACCACGTTTTCCGTATATGACTGGATGAAACCAGAAATATCCGGTTGTGTTTTGCTAACTCAATGCAAAATATGTTGAAAGCCTCTGTGTTTGTGTTTTCTGGATATTATCGATGGACTTTATTGTTTTGAATATTTTTATCAGGGAACATTTAATTTTGTAACGTAGAAACACTAAAGGTTCATCATGGGGACAGCAGCTCTACACATTCGTATTTTCTAGGGAGAAAGCTAGAGGAACGGCGGCAAACAAACATGATATTTCTGTTTGTATAGATGACATTTTATGCACTTTTCTAACGAAAAGACTTTGTTTTTCTCCAAAACCATTTTTAATGTGATTTTCTCTGTCCATTGCATACGAATTCCACACCAGTTTGTCCGGATATGACTGGATGAAACCGGAAATATCCGGGTTTTTTTTGGCTAACTCAATCCCAGATATTGCTACAGCCTGTGTGTTTGTGTATTCCTGATTTTATCCGTGGATTTTATTGTTTTGAATGTTTTTTATCAGGGAACATTTAATTTGTGCTTGCCAACACTAATTGGCTCCGCATGCAGACACACTTTCTACGTATTCATATTTTCTAGGTAGAAAGCTAGAGGAACTGCCGCAAACAATCATGATATTTCTGTTTGTATCGATGACATTTTATGCACTTGCCTAACGAAAAGCCTTTGCTTTTCTCCAAAACCATTTTTAATCTGATTTTCTCGGTCCATTGCATATGAATTCCACACCAGTTTCTCCGGATATGACTGGATGAAACCGGAAATATCCGGTATTGTTTTGGCTAACTCAATCCCAGATATTGCTACAGCTTCTGTGTTTGTGTATTCCTGATATTATCCACGGACTTTATTATTTTGAATGTTTTTTTTATCAGGGACCATTTAATTTTGTGCTTGGAATCACCAATTGGTTCCACATGGAGACACCAGCTCTACATGCTTTTATTTTCTAGGGAGAAAGCTAGAGGAACTGCGGCAAACAACATGATATTTCTGTTTGTATCGGTGGTATTTTATGCACTTGCCTAACGAAAAGACTTTGCTTTTCTCCAAAACCATTTTTAATGTGATTTTTCTCGTTCCATTGCATATGAATTTCACACGACTTTGTCCAGCTATGACTGGATGAAACTGGAAATACCTGGTTTTGTTTTGGCTAACTCAATCCGAAATATTGTGAAAGCCTCTGTGTTTGTGTTTGCGGGATATTATCAATGGACTTTCTAGTTTTGAATGTTTTTATCAGGGAACATTTAATTTTGTACCGTTGAAGACTAATTGGTTCATCATGGGAACAGGAGCTCTACACATTCGTATTTTCGGGGGAGAAAACTAGACGAACTGCGGCAAACAAACATGATATTTATGTTGGTATAGATGACATTTTATGCACTTGCCTAACGAAAATACTTTGCCTTTCTCCAAAACAATTTTTACTCTGATTTTCTCGGTCCATTGCATACGAATGCCACACCACTTTGTACGGATATGACTGGATGTAACCGGAAATATCTGCTTTTGCTTGGCTAACTCAATCCCAGATATTGCTACAGCCTCTGTGTTTGTGTTTTCTGGATATTATCAACGGACTTTATTGTTTTGAATGTTTTTTATCAGGGAACATTTAGTTTTGTGCTTGGAAACACTACTTCATTCCACATGGAGACACCATCTCTACACATTCGTATTTTCTAGGGAGAAAGCTAGAGGAACAGCGGCAAACAATCGTGATATTTCTGTTTGTATCGATGGCATTTCATGCACTTATCTAAAGCAAAGACTTTGCTTTTCTCCAAACCATTTTTACTGTGATTTTCTCGGTCCACTGCATACAAATTCCACACCAGTTTGTCCGGATATGACTGGATGAAACCGGAAATATCCAGTTTTGTTTTGGATAACTCAATCCCAGATATTGCTACAGCCTTTGTGTTTGTCTCTACCTGGTATTATCCACGGACTTTATTGTTTTGAATTTTTTTAATCAGGAAACATTTAAGTTTAATCTTCGAAACACTAATTGTTTCCACATGGAGATTCCAGCTCTACACATTCGTATTTTCTAGGGAGAAACCTAGAGGAACTGGGGCAAACAAACATGATGTTGCTGTTTGTATAGATGACATTTTATGCACTTGCCTAACGAAAACTCTTTGCTTTTCTCTAAAACCTTTTTTACTGTGATTTTCTTGGTCCATTGCATAGGAATTCCAAACCACGTTTTCCGTATATGACTGGATGAAACCAGAAATATCCGGTTGTGTTTTGCTAACTCAATGCAAAATATGTTGAAAGCCTCTGTGTTTGTGTTTTCTGGATATTATCGATGGACTTTATTGTTTTGAATATTTTTATCAGGGAACATTTAATTTTGTAACGTAGAAACACTAAAGGTTCATCATGGGGACAGCAGCTCTACACATTCGTATTTTCTAGGGAGAAAGCTAGAGGAACGGCGGCAAACAAACATGATATTTCTGTTTGTATAGATGACATTTTATGCACTTTTCTAACGAAAAGACTTTGTTTTTCTCCAAAACCATTTTTAATGTGATTTTCTCTGTCCATTGCATACGAATTCCACACCAGTTTGTCCGGATATGACTGGATGAAACCGGAAATATCCGGGTTTTTTTTGGCTAACTCAATCCCAGATATTGCTACAGCCTATGTGTTTGTGTATTCCTGATTTTATCCGTGGATTTTATTGTTTTGAATGTTTTTTATCAGGGAACATTTAATTTGTGCTTGCAAACACTAATTGGCTCCGCATGCAGACACACTTTCTACGTATTCATATTTTCTAGGTAGAAAGCTAGAGGAACTGCCGCAAACAATCATGATATTTCTGTTTGTATCGATGACATTTTATGCACTTGCCTAACGAAAAGCCTTTGCTTTTCTCCAAAACCATTTTTAATCTGATTTTCTCGGTCCATTGCATATGAATTCCACACCAGTTTCTCCGGATATGACTGGATGAAACCGGAAATATCCGGTATTGTTTTGGCTAACTCAATCCCAGATATTGCTACAGCTTCTGTGTTTGTGTATTCCTGATATTATCCACGGACTTTATTATTTTGAATGTTTTTTTATCAGGGACCATTTAATTTTGTGCTTGGAATCACCAATTGGTTCCACATGGAGACACCAGCTCTACATGCTTTTATTTTCTAGGGAGAAAGCTAGAGGAACTGCAGCAAACAACATGATATTTCTGTTTGTATCGGTGGTATTTTATGCACTTGCCTAACGAAAAGACTTTGCTTTTCTCCAAAACCATTTTTAATGTGATTTTTCTCGTTCCATTGCATATGAATTTCACACGACTTTGTCCAGCTATGACTGGATGAAACTGGAAATACCTGGTTTTGTTTTGGCTAACTCAATCCGAAATATTGTGAAAGCCTCTGTGTTTGTGTTTGCGGGATATTATCAATGGACTTTCTAGTTTTGAATGCTTTTATCAGGGAACATTTAATTTTGTACCGTTGAAGACTAATTGGTTCATCATGGGAACAGGAGCTCTACACATTCGTATTTTCGGGGGAGAAAACTAGACGAACTGCGGCAAACAAACATGATATTTATGTTGGTATAGATGACATTTTATGCACTTGCCTAACGAAAATACTTTGCCTTTCTCCAAAACAATTTTTACTCTGATTTTCTCGGTCCATTGCATACGAATGCCACACCACTTTGTACGGATATGACTGGATGTAACCGGAAATATCTGCTTTTGCTTGGCTAACTCAATCCCAGATATTGCTACAGCCTCTGTGTTTGTGTTTTCTGGATATTATCAACGGACTTTATTGTTTTGAATGTTTTTTATCAGGGAACATTTAGTTTTGTGCTTGGAAACACTACTTCATTCCACATGGAGACACCATCTCTACACATTCGTATTTTCTAGGGAGAAAGCTAGAGGAACAGCGGCAAACAATCATGATATTTCTGTTTGTATCGATGGCATTTCATGCACTCATCTAAAGCAAAGACTTTGCTTTTCTCCAAACCATTTTTACTGTGATTTTCTCGGTCCACTGCATACAAATTCCACACCAGTTTGTCCGGATATGACTGGATGAAACCGGAAATATCCAGTTTTGTTTTGGATAACTCAATCCCAGATATTGCTACAGCCTTTGTGTTTGTCTCTACCTGGTATTATCCACGGACTTTATTGTTTTGAATTTTTTTTAATCAGGAAACATTTAAGTTTAATCTTCGAAACACTAATTGTTTCCACATGGAGATTCCAGCTCTACACATTCGTATTTTCTAGGGAGAAACCTAGAGGAACTGGGGCAAACAAACATGATGTTGCTGTTTGTATAGATGACATTTTATGCACTTGCCTAACGAAAACTCTTTGCTTTTCTCTAAAACCTTTTTTACTGTGATTTTCTTGGTCCATTGCATAGGAATTCCAAACCACGTTTTCCGTATATGACTGGATGAAACCAGAAATATCCGGTTGTGTTTTGCTAACTCAATGCAAAATATGTTGAAAGCCTCTGTGTTTGTGTTTTCTGGATATTATCGATGGACTTTATTGTTTTGAATATTTTTATCAGGGAACATTTAATTTTGTAACGTAGAAACACTAAAGGTTCATCATGGGGACAGCAGCTCTACACATTCGTATTTTCTAGGGAGAAAGCTAGAGGAACGGCGGCAAACAAACATGATATTTCTGTTTGTATAGATGACATTTTATGCACTTTTCTAACGAAAAGACTTTGTTTTTCTCCAAAACCATTTTTAATGTGATTTTCTCTGTCCATTGCATACGAATTCCACACCAGTTTGTCCGGATATGACTGGATGAAACCGGAAATATCCGGGTTTTTTTTGGCTAACTCAATCCCAGATATTGCTACAGCCTGTGTGTTTGTGTATTCCTGATTTTATCCGTGGATTTCATTGTTTTGAATGTTTTTTTATCAGGGAACATTTAATTTGTGCTTGCAAACACTAATTGGCTCCGCATGCAGACACACTTTCTACGTATTCATATTTTCTAGGTAGAAAGCTAGAGGAACTGCCGCAAACAATCATGATATTTCTGTTTGTATCGATGACATTTTATGCACTTGCCTAACGAAAAGCCTTTGCTTTTCTCCAAAACCATTTTTAATCTGATTTTCTCGGTCCATTGCATATGAATTCCACACCAGTTTCTCCGGATATGACTGGATGAAACCGGAAATATCCGGTATTGTTTTGGCTAACTCAATCCCAGATATTGCTACAGCTTCTGTGTTTGTGTATTCCTGATATTATCCACGGACTTTATTATTTTGAATGTTTTTTTTTATCAGGGACCATTTAATTTTGTGCTTGGAATGACCAATTGGTTCCACATGGAGACACCAGCTCTACATGCTTTTATTTTCTAGGGAGAAAGCTAGAGGAACTGCGGCAAACAACATGATATTTCTGTTTGTATCGGTGGTATTTTATGCACTTGCCTAACGAAAAGACTTTGCTTTTCTCCAAAACCATTTTTAATGTGATTTTTCTCGTTCCATTGCATATGAATTTCACACGACTTTGTCCAGCTATGACTGGATGAAACTGGAAATACCTGGTTTTGTTTTGGCTAACTCAATCCGAAATATTGTGAAAGCCTCTGTGTTTGTGTTTGCGGGATATTATCAATGGACTTTCTAGTTTTGAATGTTTTTATCAGGGAACATTTAATTTTGTACCGTTGAAGACTAATTGGTTCATCATGGGAACAGGAGCTCTACACATTCGTATTTTCGGGGGAGAAAACTAGACGAACTGCGGCAAACAAACATGATATTTATGTTGGTATAGATGACATTTTATGCACTTGCCTAACGAAAATACTTTGCCTTTCTCCAAAACAATTTTTACTCTGATTTTCTCGGTCCATTGCATACGAATGCCACACCACTTTGTACGGATATGACTGGATGTAACCGGACATATCTGCTTTTGCTTGGCTAACTCAATCCCAGATATTGCTACAGCCTCTGTGTTTGTGTTTTCTGGATATTATCAACGGACTTTATTGTTTTGAATGTTTTTTATCAGGGAACATTTAGTTTTGTGCTTGGAAACACTACTTCATTCCACATGGAGACACCATCTCTACACATTCGTATTTTCTAGGGAGAAAGCTAGAGGAACAGCGGCAAACAATCGTGATATTTCTGTTTGTATCGATGGCATTTCATGCACTCATCTAAAGCAAAGACTTTGCTTTTCTCCAAACCATTTTTACTGTGATTTTCTCGGTCCACTGCATACAAATTCCACACCAGTTTGTCCGGATATGACTGGATGAAACCGGAAATATCCAGTTTTGTTTTGGATAACTCAATCCCAGATATTGCTACAGCCTTTGTGTTTGTCTCTACCTGGTATTATCCACGGACTTTATTGTTTTGAATTTTTTTTAATCAGGAAACATTTAAGTTTAATCTTCGAAACACTAATTGTTTCCACATGGAGATTCCAGCTCTACACATTCGTATTTTCTAGGGAGAAACCTAGAGGAACTGGGGCAAACAAACATGATGTTGCTGTTTGTATAGATGACATTTTATGCACTTGCCTAACGAAAACTCTTTGCTTTTCTCTAAAACCTTTTTTACTGTGATTTTCTTGGTCCATTGCATAGGAATTCCAAACCACGTTTTCCGTATATGACTGGATGAAACCAGAAATATCCGGTTGTGTTTTGCTAACTCAATGCAAAATATGTTGAAAGCCTCTGTGTTTGTGTTTTCTGGATATTATCGATGGACTTTATTGTTTTGAATATTTTTATCAGGGAACATTTAATTTTGTAACGTAGAAACACTAAAGGTTCATCATGGGGACAGCAGCTCTACACATTCGTATTTTCTAGGGAGAAAGCTAGAGGAACGGCGGCAAACAAACATGATATTTCTGTTTGTATAGATGACATTTTATGCACTTTTCTAACGAAAAGACTTTGTTTTTCTCCAAAACCATTTTTAATGTGATTTTCTCTGTCCATTGCATACGAATTCCACACCAGTTTGTCCGGATATGACTGGATGAAACCGGAAATATCCGGGTTTTTTTTGGCTAACTCAATCCCAGATATTGCTACAGCCTGTGTGTTTGTGTATTCCTGATTTTATCCGTGGATTTCATTGTTTTGAATGTTTTTTTATCAGGGAACATTTAATTTGTGCTTGCAAACACTAATTGGCTCCGCATGCAGACACACTTTCTACGTATTCATATTTTCTAGGTAGAAAGCTAGAGGAACTGCCGCAAACAATCATGATATTTCTGTTTGTATCGATGACATTTTATGCACTTGCCTAACGAAAAGCCTTTGCTTTTCTCCAAAACCATTTTTAATCTGATTTTCTCGGTCCATTGCATATGAATTCCACACCAGTTTCTCCGGATATGACTGGATGAAACCGGAAATATCCGGTATTGTTTTGGCTAACTCAATCCCAGATATTGCTACAGCTTCTGTGTTTGTGTATTCCTGATATTATCCACGGACTTTATTATTTTGAATGTTTTTTTTTATCAGGGACCATTTAATTTTGTGCTTGGAATGACCAATTGGTTCCACATGGAGACACCAGCTCTACATGCTTTTATTTTCTAGGGAGAAAGCTAGAGGAACTGCGGCAAACAACATGATATTTCTGTTTGTATCGGTGGTATTTTATGCACTTGCCTAACGAAAAGACTTTGCTTTTCTCCAAAACCATTTTTAATGTGATTTTTCTCGTTCCATTGCATATGAATTTCACACGACTTTGTCCAGCTATGACTGGATGAAACTGGAAATACCTGGTTTTGTTTTGGCTAACTCAATCCGAAATATTGTGAAAGCCTCTGTGTTTGTGTTTGCGGGATATTATCAATGGACTTTCTAGTTTTGAATGTTTTTATCAGGGAACATTTAATTTTGTACCGTTGAAGACTAATTGGTTCATCATGGGAACAGGAGCTCTACACATTCGTATTTTCGGGGGAGAAAACTAGACGAACTGCGGCAAACAAACATGATATTTATGTTGGTATAGATGACATTTTATGCACTTGCCTAACGAAAATACTTTGCCTTTCTCCAAAACAATTTTTACTCTGATTTTCTCGGTCCATTGCATACGAATGCCACACCACTTTGTACGGATATGACTGGATGTAACCGGACATATCTGCTTTTGCTTGGCTAACTCAATCCCAGATATTGCTACAGCCTCTGTGTTTGTGTTTTCTGGATATTATCAACGGACTTTATTGTTTTGAATGTTTTTTATCAGGGAACATTTAGTTTTGTGCTTGGAAACACTACTTCATTCCACATGGAGACACCATCTCTACACATTCGTATTTTCTAGGGAGAAAGCTAGAGGAACAGCGGCAAACAATCGTGATATTTCTGTTTGTATCGATGGCATTTCATGCACTCATCTAAAGCAAAGACTTTGCTTTTCTCCAAACCATTTTTACTGTGATTTTCTCGGTCCACTGCATACAAATTCCACACCAGTTTGTCCGGATATGACTGGATGAAACCGGAAATATCCAGTTTTGTTTTGGATAACTCAATCCCAGATATTGCTACAGCCTTTGTGTTTGTCTCTACCTGGTATTATCCACGGACTTTATTGTTTTGAATTTTTTTTAATCAGGAAACATTTAAGTTTAATCTTCGAAACACTAATTGTTTCCACATGGAGATTCCAGCTCTACACATTCGTATTTTCTAGGGAGAAACCTAGAGGAACTGGGGCAAACAAACATGATGTTGCTGTTTGTATAGATGACATTTTATGCACTTGCCTAACAAAAACTCTTTGCTTTTCTCTAAAACCTTTTTTACTGTGATTTTCTTGGTCCATTGCATAGGAATTCCAAACCACGTTTTCCGTATATGACTGGATGAAACCAGAAATATCCGGTTGTGTTTTGCTAACTCAATGCAAAATATGTTGAAAGCCTCTGTGTTTGTGTTTTCTGGATATTATCGATGGACTTTATTGTTTTGAATATTTTTATCAGGGAACATTTAATTTTGTAACGTAGAAACACTAAAGGTTCATCATGGGGACAGCAGCTCTACACATTCGTATTTTCTAGGGAGAAAGCTAGAGGAACGGCGGCAAACAAACATGATATTTCTGTTTGTATAGATGACATTTTATGCACTTTTCTAACGAAAAGACTTTGTTTTTCTCCAAAACCATTTTTAATGTGATTTTCTCTGTCCATTGCATACGAATTCCACACCAGTTTGTCCGGATATGACTGGATGAAACCGGAAATATCCGGGTTTTTTTTGGCTAACTCAATCCCAGATATTGCTACAGCCTGTGTGTTTGTGTATTCCTGATTTTATCCGTGGATTTTATTGTTTTGAATGTTTTTTTATCAGGGAACATTTAATTTGTGCTTGCAAACACTAATTGGCTCCGCATGCAGACACACTTTCTACGTATTCATATTTTCTAGGTAGAAAGCTAGAGGAACTGCCGCAAACAATCATGATATTTCTGTTTGTATCGATGACATTTTATGCACTTGCCTAACGAAAAGCCTTTGCTTTTCTCCAAAACCATTTTTAATCTGATTTTCTCGGTCCATTGCATATGAATTCCACACCAGTTTCTCCGGATATGACTGGATGAAACCGGAAATATCCGGTATTGTTTTGGCTAACTCAATCCCAGATATTGCTACAGCTTCTGTGTTTGTGTATTCCTGATATTATCCACGGACTTTATTATTTTGAATGTTTTTTTTTATCAGGGAACATTTAATTTTGTGCTTGGAATGACCAATTGGTTCCACATGGAGACACCAGCTCTACATGCTTTTATTTTCTAGGGAGAAAGCTAGAGGAACTGCGGCAAACAACATGATATTTCTGTTTGTATCGGTGGTATTTTATGCACTTGCCTAACGAAAAGACTTTGCTTTTCTCCAAAACCATTTTTAATGTGATTTTTCTCGTTCCATTGCATATGAATTTCACACGACTTTGTCCAGCTATGACTGGATGAAACTGGAAATACCTGGTTTTGTTTTGGCTAACTCAATCCGAAATATTGTGAAAGCCTCTGTGTTTGTGTTTGCGGGATATTATCAATGGACTTTCTAGTTTTGAATGTTTTTATCAGGGAACATTTAATTTTGTACCGTTGAAGACTAATTGGTTCATCATGGGAACAGGAGCTCTACACATTCGTATTTTCGGGGGAGAAAACTAGACGAACTGCGGCAAACAAACATGATATTTATGTTGGTATAGATGACATTTTATGCACTTGCCTAACGAAAATACTTTGCCTTTCTCCAAAACAATTTTTACTCTGATTTTCTCGGTCCATTGCATACGAATGCCACACCACTTTGTACGGATATGACTGGATGTAACCGGAAATATCTGCTTTTGCTTGGCTAACTCAATCCCAGATATTGCTACAGCCTCTGTGTTTGTGTTTTCTGGATATTATCAACGGACTTTATTGTTTTGAATGTTTTTTATCAGGGAACATTTAGTTTTGTGCTTGGAAACACTACTTCATTCCACATGGAGACACCATCTCTACACATTCGTATTTTCGAGGGAGAAAGCTAGAGGAACAGCGGCAAACAATCGTGATATTTCTGTTTGTATCGATGGCATTTCATGCACTCATCTAAAGCAAAGACTTTGCTTTTCTCCAAACCATTTTTACTGTGATTTTCTCGGTCCACTGCATACAAATTCCACACCAGTTTGTCCGGATATGACTGGATGAAACCGGAAATATCCAGTTTTGTTTTGGATAACTCAATCCCAGATATTGCTACAGCCTTTGTGTTTGTCTCTACCTGGTATTATCCACGGACTTTATTGTTTTGAATTTTTTAAATCAGGAAACATTTAAGTTTAATCTTCGAAACACTAATTGTTTCCACATGGAGATTCCAGCTCTACACATTCGTATTTTCTAGGGAGAAACCTAGAGGAACTGGGGCAAACAAACATGATGTTGCTGTTTGTATAGATGACATTTTATGCACTTGCCTAACGAAAACTCTTTGCTTTTCTCTAAAACCTTTTTTACTGTGATTTTCTTGGTCCATTGCATAGGAATTCCAAACCACGTTTTCCGTATATGACTGGATGAAACCAGAAATATCCGGTTGTGTTTTGCTAACTCAATGCAAAATATGTTGAAAGCCTCTGTGTTTGTGTTTTCTGGATATTATCGATGGACTTTATTGTTTTGAATATTTTTATCAGGGAACATTTAATTTTGTAACGTAGAAACACTAAAGGTTCATCATGGGGACAGCAGCTCTACACATTCGTATTTTCTAGGGAGAAAGCTAGAGGAACGGCGGCAAACAAACATGATATTTCTGTTTGTATAGATGACATTTTATGCACTTTTCTAACGAAAAGACTTTGTTTTTCTCCAAAACCATTTTTAATGTGATTTTCTCTGTCCATTGCATACGAATTCCACACCAGTTTGTCCGGATATGACTGGATGAAACCGGAAATATCCGGGTTTTTTTTTGGCTAACTCAATCCCAGATATTGCTACAGCCTGTGTGTTTGTGTATTCCTGATTTTATCCGTGGATTTCATTGTTTTGAATGTTTTTTATCAGGGAACATTTAATTTGTGCTTGCCAACACTAATTGGCTCCGCATGCAGACACACTTTCTACGTATTCATATTTTCTAGGTAGAAAGCTAGAGGAACTGCCGCAAACAATCATGATATTTCTGTTTGTATCGATGACATTTTATGCACTTGCCTAACGAAAAGCCTTTGCTTTTCTCCAAAACCATTTTTAATCTGATTTTCTCGGTCCATTGCATATGAATTCCACACCAGTTTCTCCGGATATGACTGGATGAAACCGGAAATATCCGGTATTGTTTTGGCTAACTCAATCCCAGATATTGCTACAGCTTCTGTGTTTGTGTATTCCTGATATTATCCACGGACTTTATTATTTTGAATGTTTTTTTATCAGGGAACATTTAATTTTGTGCTTGGAATCACCAATTGGTTCCACATGGAGACACCAGCTCTACATGCTTTTATTTTCTAGGGAGAAAGCTAGAGGAACTGCGGCAAACAACATGATATTTCTGTTTGTATCGGTGGTATTTTATGCACTTTCCTAACGAAAAGACTTTGCTTTTCTCCAAAACCATTTTTAATGTGATTTTTCTCATTCCATTGCATATGAATTTCACAAGACTTTGTCCATCTATGACTGGATGAAACTGGAAATACCTGGTTTTGTTTTGGCTAACTCAATCCGAAATATTGTGAAAGCCTCTGTGTTTGTGTTTGCGGGATATTATCAATGGACTTTCTAGTTTTGAATGTTTTTATCAGGGAACATTTAATTTTGTACCGTTGAAGACTAATTGGTTCATCATGGGAACAGGAGCTCTACACATTCGTATTTTCGGGGGAGAAAACTAGACGAACTGCGGCAAACAAACATGATATTTATGTTGGTATAGATGACATTTTATGCACTTGCCTAACGAAAATACTTTGCCTTTCTCCAAAACAATTTTTACTCTGATTTTCTCGGTCCATTGCATACGAATGCCACACCACTTTGTACGGATATGACTGGATGTAACCGGAAATATCTGCTTTTGCTTGGCTAACTCAATCCCAGATATTGCTACAGCCTCTGTGTTTGTGTTTTCTGGATATTATCAACGGACTTTATTGTTTTGAATGTTTTTTATCAGGGAACATTTAGTTTTGTGCTTGGAAACACTACTTCATTCCACATGGAGACACCATCTCTACACATTCGTATTTTCTAGGGAGAAAGCTAGAGGAACAGCGGCAAACAATCGTGATATTTCTGTTTGTATCGATGGCATTTCATGCACTCATCTAAAGCAAAGACTTTGCTTTTCTCCAAACCATTTTTACTGTGATTTTCTCGGTCCACTGCATACAAATTCCACACCAGTTTGTCCGGATATGACTGGATGAAACCGGAAATATCCAGTTTTGTTTTGGATAACTCAATCCCAGATATTGCTACAGCCTTTGTGTTTGTCTCTACCTGGTATTATCCACGGACTTTATTGTTTTGAATTCTTTTAATCAGGAAACATTTAAGTTTAATCTTCGAAACACTAATTGTTTCCACATGGAGATTCCAGCTCTACACATTCGTATTTTCTAGGGAGAAACCTAGAGGAACTGGGGCAAACAAACATGATGTTGCTGTTTGTATAGATGACATTTTATGCACTTGCCTAACGAAAACTCTTTGCTTTTCTCTAAAACCTTTTTTACTGTGATTTTCTTGGTCCATTGCATAGGAATTCCAAACCACGTTTTCCGTATATGACTGGATGAAACCAGAAATATCCGGTTGTGTTTTGCTAACTCAATGCAAAATATGTTGAAAGCCTCTGTGTTTGTGTTTTCTGGATATTATCGATGGACTTTATTGTTTTGAATATTTTTATCAGGGAACATTTAATTTTGTAACGTAGAAACACTAAAGGTTCATCATGGGGACAGCAGCTCTACACATTCGTATTTTCTAGGGAGAAAGCTAGAGGAACGGCGGCAAACAAACATGATATTTCTGTTTGTATAGATGACATTTTATGCACTTTTCTAACGAAAAGACTTTGTTTTTCTCCAAAACCATTTTTAATGTGATTTTCTCTGTCCATTGCATACGAATTCCACACCAGTTTGTCCGGATATGACTGGATGAAACCGGAAATATCCGGGTTTTTTTTTGGCTAACTCAA
This sequence comes from Lepus europaeus, assembly GCF_033115175.1. Taxonomy (NCBI): domain Eukaryota; kingdom Metazoa; phylum Chordata; class Mammalia; order Lagomorpha; family Leporidae; genus Lepus; species Lepus europaeus. Next base: position 468,873 of record NW_026909019.1, on the reverse strand, counting down.
TCCCAGATATTGCTACAGCCTGTGTGTTTGTGTATTCCTGATTTTATCCGTGGATTTCATTGTTTTGAATGTTTTTTATCAGGGAACATTTAATTTGTGCTTGCCAACACTAATTGGCTCCGCATGCAGACACACTTTCTACGTATTCATATTTTCTAGGTAGAAAGCTAGAGGAACTGCCGCAAACAATCATGATATTTCTGTTTGTATCGATGACATTTTATGCACTTGCCTAACGAAAAGCCTTTGCTTTTCTCCAAAACCATTTTTAATCTGATTTTCTCGGTCCATTGCATATGAATTCCACACCAGTTTCTCCGGATATGACTGGATGAAACCGGAAATATCCGGTATTGTTTTGGCTAACTCAATCCCAGATATTGCTACAGCTTCTGTGTTTGTGTATTCCTGATATTATCCACGGACTTTATTATTTTGAATGTTTTTTTATCAGGGAACATTTAATTTTGTGCTTGGAATCACCAATTGGTTCCACATGGAGACACCAGCTCTACATGCTTTTATTTTCTAGGGAGAAAGCTAGAGGAACTGCGGCAAACAACATGATATTTCTGTTTGTATCGGTGGTATTTTATGCACTTTCCTAACGAAAAGACTTTGCTTTTCTCCAAAACCATTTTTAATGTGATTTTTCTCATTCCATTGCATATGAATTTCACAAGACTTTGTCCATCTATGACTGGATGAAACTGGAAATACCTGGTTTTGTTTTGGCTAACTCAATCCGAAATATTGTGAAAGCCTCTGTGTTTGTGTTTGCGGGATATTATCAATGGACTTTCTAGTTTTGAATGTTTTTATCAGGGAACATTTAATTTTGTACCGTTGAAGACTAATTGGTTCATCATGGGAACAGGAGCTCTACACATTCGTATTTTCGGGGGAGAAAACTAGACGAACTGCGGCAAACAAACATGATATTTATGTTGGTATAGATGACATTTTATGCACTTGCCTAACGAAAATACTTTGCCTTTCTCCAAAACAATTTTTACTCTGATTTTCTCGGTCCATTGCATACGAATGCCACACCACTTTGTACGGATATGACTGGATGTAACCGGAAATATCTGCTTTTGCTTGGCTAACTCAATCCCAGATATTGCTACAGCCTCTGTGTTTGTGTTTTCTGGATATTATCAACGGACTTTATTGTTTTGAATGTTTTTTATCAGGGAACATTTAGTTTTGTGCTTGGAAACACTACTTCATTCCACATGGAGACACCATCTCTACACATTCGTATTTTCTAGGGAGAAAGCTAGAGGAACAGCGGCAAACAATCGTGATATTTCTGTTTGTATCGATGGCATTTCATGCACTCATCTAAAGCAAAGACTTTGCTTTTCTCCAAACCATTTTTACTGTGATTTTCTCGGTCCACTGCATACAAATTCCACACCAGTTTGTCCGGATATGACTGGATGAAACCGGAAATATCCAGTTTTGTTTTGGATAACTCAATCCCAGATATTGCTACAGCCTTTGTGTTTGTCTCTACCTGGTATTATCCACGGACTTTATTGTTTTGAATTCTTTTAATCAGGAAACATTTAAGTTTAATCTTCGAAACACTAATTGTTTCCACATGGAGATTCCAGCTCTACACATTCGTATTTTCTAGGGAGAAACCTAGAGGAACTGGGGCAAACAAACATGATGTTGCTGTTTGTATAGATGACATTTTATGCACTTGCCTAACGAAAACTCTTTGCTTTTCTCTAAAACCTTTTTTACTGTGATTTTCTTGGTCCATTGCATAGGAATTCCAAACCACGTTTTCCGTATATGACTGGATGAAACCAGAAATATCCGGTTGTGTTTTGCTAACTCAATGCAAAATATGTTGAAAGCCTCTGTGTTTGTGTTTTCTGGATATTATCGATGGACTTTATTGTTTTGAATATTTTTATCAGGGAACATTTAATTTTGTAACGTAGAAACACTAAAGGTTCATCATGGGGACAGCAGCTCTACACATTCGTATTTTCTAGGGAGAAAGCTAGAGGAACGGCGGCAAACAAACATGATATTTCTGTTTGTATAGATGACATTTTATGCACTTTTCTAACGAAAAGACTTTGTTTTTCTCCAAAACCATTTTTAATGTGATTTTCTCTGTCCATTGCATACGAATTCCACACCAGTTTGTCCGGATATGACTGGATGAAACCGGAAATATCCGGGTTTTTTTTGGCTAACTCAATCCCAGATATTGCTACAGCCTGTGTGTTTGTGTATTCCTGATTTTATCCGTGGATTTTATTGTTTTGAATGTTTTTTATCAGGGAACATTTAATTTGTGCTTGCCAACACTAATTGGCTCCGCATGCAGACACACTTTCTACGTATTCATATTTTCTAGGTAGAAAGCTAGAGGAACTGCCGCAAACAATCATGATATTTCTGTTTGTATCGATGACATTTTATGCACTTGCCTAACGAAAAGCCTTTGCTTTTCTCCAAAACCATTTTTAATCTGATTTTCTCGGTCCATTGCATATGAATTCCACACCAGTTTCTCCGGATATGACTGGATGAAACCGGAAATATCCGGTATTGTTTTGGCTAACTCAATCCCAGATATTGCTACAGCTTCTGTGTTTGTGTATTCCTGATATTATCCACGGACTTTATTATTTTGAATGTTTTTTTATCAGGGACCATTTAATTTTGTGCTTGGACTCACCAATTGGTTCCACATGGAGACACCAGCTCTACATGCTTTTATTTTCTAGGGAGAAAGCTAGAGGAACTGCGGCAAACAACATGATATTTCTGTTTGTATCGGTGGTATTTTATGCACTTGCCTAACGAAAAGACTTTGCTTTTCTCCAAAACCATTTTTAATGTGATTTTTCTCGTTCCATTGCATATGAATTTCACACGACTTTGTCCAGCTATGACTGGATGAAACTGGAAATACCTGGTTTTGTTTTGGCTAACTCAATCCGAAATATTGTGAAAGCCTCTGTGTTTGTGTTTGCGGGATATTATCAATGGACTTTCTAGTTTTGAATGTTTTTATCAGGGAACATTTAATTTTGTACCGTTGAAGACTAATTGGTTCATCATGGGAACAGGAGCTCTACACATTCGTATTTTCGGGGGAGAAAACTAGACGAACTGCGGCAAACAAACATGATATTTATGTTGGTATAGATGACATTTTATGCACTTGCCTAACGAAAATACTTTGCCTTTCTCCAAAACAATTTTTACTCTGATTTTCTCGGTCCATTGCATACGAATGCCACACCACTTTGTATGGATATGACTGGATGTAACCGGACATATCTGCTTTTGCTTGGCTAACTCAATCCCAGATATTGCTACAGCCTCTGTGTTTGTGTTTTCTGGATATTATCAACGGACTTTATTGTTTTGAATGTTTTTTATCAGGGAACATTTAGTTTTGTGCTTGGAAACACTACTTCATTCCACATGGAGACACCATCTCTACACATTCGTATTTTCTAGGGAGAAAGCTAGAGGAACAGCGGCAAACAATCGTGATATTTCTGTTTGTATCGATGGCATTTCATGCACTCATCTAAAGCAAAGACTTTGCTTTTCTCCAAACCATTTTTACTGTGATTTTCTCGGTCCACTGCATACAAATTCCACACCAGTTTGTCCGGATATGACTGGATGAAACCGGAAATATCCAGTTTTGTTTTGGATAACTCAATCCCAGATATTGCTACAGCCTTTGTGTTTGTCTCTACCTGGTATTATCCACGGACTTTATTGTTTTGAATTTTTTAAATCAGGAAACATTTAAGTTTAATCTTCGAAACACTAATTGTTTCCACATGGAGATTCCAGCTCTACACATTCGTATTTTCTAGGGAGAAACCTAGAGGAACTGGGGCAAACAAACATGATGTTGCTGTTTGTATAGATGACATTTTATGCACTTGCCTAACGAAAACTCTTTGCTTTTCTCTAAAACCTTTTTTACTGTGATTTTCTTGGTCCATTGCATAGGAATTCCAAACCACGTTTTCCGTATATGACTGGATGAAACCAGAAATATCCGGTTGTGTTTTGCTAACTCAATGCAAAATATGTTGAAAGCCTCTGTGTTTGTGTTTTCTGGATATTATCGATGGACTTTATTGTTTTGAATATTTTTATCAGGGAACATTTAATTTTGTAACGTAGAAACACTAAAGGTTCATCATGGGGACAGCAGCTCTACACATTCGTATTTTCTAGGGAGAAAGCTAGAGGAACGGCGGCAAACAAACATGATATTTCTGTTTGTATAGATGACATTTTATGCACTTTTCTAACGAAAAGACTTTGTTTTTCTCCAAAACCATTTTTAATGTGATTTTCTCTGTCCATTGCATACGAATTCCACACCAGTTTGTCCGGATATGACTGGATGAAACCGGAAATATCCGGGTTTTTTTTTGGCTAACTCAATCCCAGATATTGCTACAGCCTGTGTGTTTGTGTATTCCTGATTTTATCCGTGGATTTCATTGTTTTGAATGTTTTTTATCAGGGAACATTTAATTTGTGCTTGCCAACACTAATTGGCTCCGCATGCAGACACACTTTCTACGTATTCATATTTTCTAGGTAGAAAGCTAGAGGAACTGCCGCAAACAATCATGATATTTCTGTTTGTATCGATGACATTTTATGCACTTGCCTAACGAAAAGCCTTTGCTTTTCTCCAAAACCATTTTTAATCTGATTTTCTCGGTCCATTGCATATGAATTCCACACCAGTTTCTCCGGATATGACTGGATGAAACCGGAAATATCCGGTATTGTTTTGGCTAACTCAATCCCAGATATTGCTACAGCTTCTGTGTTTGTGTATTCCTGATATTATCCACGGACTTTATTATTTTGAATGTTTTTTTATCAGGGAACATTTAATTTTGTGCTTGGAATCACCAATTGGTTCCACATGGAGACACCAGCTCTACATGCTTTTATTTTCTAGGGAGAAAGCTAGAGGAACTGCGGCAAACAACATGATATTTCTGTTTGTATCGGTGGTATTTTATGCACTTTCCTAACGAAAAGACTTTGCTTTTCTCCAAAACCATTTTTAATGTGATTTTTCTCATTCCATTGCATATGAATTTCACAAGACTTTGTCCATCTATGACTGGATGAAACTGGAAATACCTGGTTTTGTTTTGGCTAACTCAATCCGAAATATTGTGAAAGCCTCTGTGTTTGTGTTTGCGGGATATTATCAATGGACTTTCTAGTTTTGAATGTTTTTATCAGGGAACATTTAATTTTGTACCGTTGAAGACTAATTGGTTCATCATGGGAACAGGAGCTCTACACATTCGTATTTTCGGGGGAGAAAACTAGACGAACTGCGGCAAACAAACATGATATTTATGTTGGTATAGATGACATTTTATGCACTTGCCTAACGAAAATACTTTGCCTTTCTCCAAAACAATTTTTACTCTGATTTTCTCGGTCCATTGCATACGAATGCCACACCACTTTGTACGGATATGACTGGATGTAACCGGACATATCTGCTTTTGCTTGGCTAACTCAATCCCAGATATTGCTACAGCCTCTGTGTTTGTGTTTTCTGGATATTATCAACGGACTTTATTGTTTTGAATGTTTTTTATCAGGGAACATTTAGTTTTGTGCTTGGAAACACTACTTCATTCCACATGGAGACACCATCTCTACACATTCGTATTTTCTAGGGAGAAAGCTAGAGGAACAGCGGCAAACAATCGTGATATTTCTGTTTGTATCGATGGCATTTCATGCACTCATCTAAAGCAAAGACTTTGCTTTTCTCCAAACCATTTTTACTGTGATTTTCTCGGTCCACTGCATACAAATTCCACACCAGTTTGTCCGGATATGACTGGATGAAACCGGAAATATCCAGTTTTGTTTTGGATAACTCAATCCCAGATATTGCTACAGCCTTTGTGTTTGTCTCTACCTGGTATTATCCACGGACTTTATTGTTTTGAATTCTTTTAATCAGGAAACATTTAAGTTTAATCTTCGAAACACTAATTGTTTCCACATGGAGATTCCAGCTCTACACATTCGTATTTTCTAGGGAGAAACCTAGAGGAACTGGGGCAAACAAACATGATGTTGCTGTTTGTATAGATGACATTTTATGCACTTGCCTAACGAAAACTCTTTGCTTTTCTCTAAAACCTTTTTTACTGTGATTTTCTTGGTCCATTGCATAGGAATTCCAAACCACGTTTTCCGTATATGACTGGATGAAACCAGAAATATCCGGTTGTGTTTTGCTAACTCAATGCAAAATATGTTGAAAGCCTCTGTGTTTGTGTTTTCTGGATATTATCGATGGACTTTATTGTTTTGAATATTTTTATCAGGGAACATTTAATTTTGTAACGTAGAAACACTAAAGGTTCATCATGGGGACAGCAGCTCTACACATTCGTATTTTCTAGGGAGAAAGCTAGAGGAACGGCGGCAAACAAACATGATATTTCTGTTTGTATAGATGACATTTTATGCACTTTTCTAACGAAAAGACTTTGTTTTTCTCCAAAACCATTTTTAATGTGATTTTCTCTGTCCATTGCATACGAATTCCACACCAGTTTGTCCGGATATGACTGGATGAAACCGGAAATATCCGGGTTTTTTTTGGCTAACTCAATCCCAGATATTGCTACAGCCTGTGTGTTTGTGTATTCCTGATTTTATCCGTGGATTTTATTGTTTTGAATGTTTTTTATCAGGGAACATTTAATTTGTGCTTGCAAACACTAATTGGCTCCGCATGCAGACACACTTTCTACGTATTCATATTTTCTAGGTAGAAAGCTAGAGGAACTGCCGCAAACAATCATGATATTTCTGTTTGTATCGATGACATTTTATGCACTTGCCTAACGAAAAGCCTTTGCTTTTCTCCAAAACCATTTTTAATCTGATTTTCTCGGTCCATTGCATATGAATTCCACACCAGTTTCTCCGGATATGACTGGATGAAACCGGAAATATCCGGTATTGTTTTGGCTAACTCAATCCCAGATATTGCTACAGCTTCTGTGTTTGTGTATTCCTGATATTATCCACGGACTTTATTATTTTGAATGTTTTTTTATCAGGGACCATTTAATTTTGTGCTTGGACTCACCAATTGGTTCCACATGGAGACACCAGCTCTACATGCTTTTATTTTCTAGGGAGAAAGCTAGAGGAACTGCGGCAAACAACATGATATTTCTGTTTGTATCGGTGGTATTTTATGCACTTGCCTAACGAAAAGACTTTGCTTTTCTCCAAAACCATTTTTAATGTGATTTTTCTCGTTCCATTGCATATGAATTTCACACGACTTTGTCCAGCTATGACTGGATGAAACTGGAAATACCTGGTTTTGTTTTGGCTAACTCAATCCGAAATATTGTGAAAGCCTCTGTGTTTGTGTTTGCGGGATATTATCAATGGACTTTCTAGTTTTGAATGTTTTTATCAGGGAACATTTAATTTTGTACCGTTGAAGACTAATTGGTTCATCATGGGAACAGGAGCTCTACACATTCGTATTTTCGGGGGAGAAAACTAGACGAACTGCGGCAAACAAACATGATATTTATGTTGGTATAGATGACATTTTATGCACTTGCCTAACGAAAATACTTTGCCTTTCTCCAAAACAATTTTTACTCTGATTTTCTCGGTCCATTGCATACGAATGCCACACCACTTTGTACGGATATGACTGGATGTAACCGGACATATCTGCTTTTGCTTGGCTAACTCAATCCCAGATATTGCTACAGCCTCTGTGTTTGTGTTTTCTGGATATTATCAACGGACTTTATTGTTTTGAATGTTTTTTATCAGGGAACATTTAGTTTTGTGCTTGGAAACACTACTTCATTCCACATGGAGACACCATCTCTACACATTCGTATTTTCTAGGGAGAAAGCTAGAGGAACAGCGGCAAACAATCGTGATATTTCTGTTTGTATCGATGGCATTTCATGCACTCATCTAAAGCAAAGACTTTGCTTTTCTCCAAACCATTTTTACTGTGATTTTCTCGGTCCACTGCATACAAATTCCACACCAGTTTGTCCGGATATGACTGGATGAAACCGGAAATATCCAGTTTTGTTTTGGATAACTCAATCCCAGATATTGCTACAGCCTTTGTGTTTGTCTCTACCTGGTATTATCCACGGACTTTATTGTTTTGAATTTTTTAAATCAGGAAACATTTAAGTTTAATCTTCGAAACACTAATTGTTTCCACATGGAGATTCCAGCTCTACACATTCGTATTTTCTAGGGAGAAACCTAGAGGAACTGGGGCAAACAAACATGATGTTGCTGTTTGTATAGATGACATTTTATGCACTTGCCTAACGAAAACTCTTTGCTTTTCTCTAAAACCTTTTTTACTGTGATTTTCTTGGTCCATTGCATAGGAATTCCAAACCACGTTTTCCGTATATGACTGGATGAAACCAGAAATATCCGGTTGTGTTTTGCTAACTCAATGCAAAATATGTTGAAAGCCTCTGTGTTTGTGTTTTCTGGATATTATCGATGGACTTTATTGTTTTGAATATTTTTATCAGGGAACATTTAATTTTGTAACGTAGAAACACTAAAGGTTCATCATGGGGACAGCAGCTCTACACATTCGTATTTTCTAGGGAGAAAGCTAGAGGAACGGCGGCAAACAAACATGATATTTCTGTTTGTATAGATGACATTTTATGCACTTTTCTAACGAAAAGACTTTGTTTTTCTCCAAAACCATTTTTAATGTGATTTTCTCTGTCCATTGCATACGAATTCCACACCAGTTTGTCCGGATATGACTGGATGAAACCGGAAATATCCGGGTTTTTTTTGGCTAACTCAATCCCAGATATTGCTACAGCCTGTGTGTTTGTGTATTCCTGATTTTATCCGTGGATTTTATTGTTTTGAATGTTTTTTATCAGGGAACATTTAATTTGTGCTTGCCAACACTAATTGGCTCCGCATGCAGACACACTTTCTACGTATTCATATTTTCTAGGTAGAAAGCTAGAGGAACTGCCGCAAACAATCATGATATTTCTGTTTGTATCGATGACATTTTATGCACTTGCCTAACGAAAAGCCTTTGCTTTTCTCCAAAACCATTTTTAATCTGATTTTCTCGGTCCATTGCATATGAATTCCACACCAGTTTCTCCGGATATGACTGGATGAAACCGGAAATATCCGGTATTGTTTTGGCTAACTCAATCCCAGATATTGCTACAGCTTCTGTGTTTGTGTATTCCTGATATTATCCACGGACTTTATTATTTTGAATGTTTTTTTATCAGGGAACATTTAATTTTGTGCTTGGAATCACCAATTGGTTCCACATGGAGACACCAGCTCTACATGCTTTTATTTTCTAGGGAGAAAGCTAGAGGAACTGCGGCAAACAACATGATATTTCTGTTTGTATCGGTGGTATTTTATGCACTTGCCTAACGAAAAGACTTTGCTTTTCTCCAAAACCATTTTTAATGTGATTTTTCTCGTTCCATTGCATATGAATTTCACACGACTTTGTCCAGCTATGACTGGATGAAACTGGAAATACCTGGTTTTGTTTTGGCTAACTCAATCCGAAATATTGTGAAAGCCTCTGTGTTTGTGTTTGCGGGATATTATCAATGGACTTTCTAGTTTTGAATGTTTTTATCAGGGAACATTTAATTTTGTACCATTGAAGACTAATTGGTTCATCATGGGAACAGGAGCTCTACACATTCGTATTTTCGGGGGAGAAAACTAGACGAACTGCGGCAAACAAACATGATATTTATGTTGGTATAGATGACATTTTATGCACTTGCCTAACGAAAATACTTTGCCTTTCTCCAAAACAATTTTTACTCTGATTTTCTCGGTCCATTGCATACGAATGCCACACCACTTTGTACGGATATGACTGGATGTAACCGGACATATCTGCTTTTGCTTGGCTAACTCAATCCCAGATATTGCTACAGCCTCTGTGTTTGTGTTTTCTGGATATTATCAACGGACTTTATTGTTTTGAATGTTTTTTATCAGGGAACATTTAGTTTTGTGCTTGGAAACACTACTTCATTCCACATGGAGACACCATCTCTACACATTCGTATTTTCTAGGGAGAAAGCTAGAGGAACAGCGGCAAACAATCGTGATATTTCTGTTTGTATCGATGGCATTTCATGCACTCATCTAAAGCAAAGACTTTGCTTTTCTCCAAACCATTTTTACTGTGATTTTCTCGGTCCACTGCATACAAATTCCACACCAGTTTGTCCGGATATGACTGGATGAAACCGGAAATATCCAGTTTTGTTTTGGATAACTCAATCCCAGATATTGCTACAGCCTTTGTGTTTGTCTCTACCTGGTATTATCCACGGACTTTATTGTTTTGAATTTTTTTAATCAGGAAACATTTAAGTTTAATCTTCGAAACACTAATTGTTTCCACATGGAGATTCCAGCTCTACACATTCGTATTTTCTAGGGAGAAACCTAGAGGAACTGGGGCAAACAAACATGATGTTGCTGTTTGTATAGATGACATTTTATGCACTTGCCTAACGAAAACTCTTTGCTTTTCTCTAAAACCTTTTTTACTGTGATTTTCTTGGTCCATTGCATAGGAATTCCAAACCACGTTTTCCGTATATGACTGGATGAAACCAGAACTATCCGGTTGTGTTTTGCTAACTCAATGCAAAATATGTTGAAAGCCTCTGTGTTTGTGTTTTCTGGATATTATCGATGGACTTTATTGTTTTGAATATTTTTATCAGGGAACATTTAATTTTGTAACGTAGAAACACTAAAGGTTCATCATGGGGACAGCAGCTCTACACATTCGTATTTTCTAGGGAGAAAGCTAGAGGAACGGCGGCAAACAAACATGATATTTCTGTTTGTATAGATGACATTTTATGCACTTTTCTAACGAAAAGACTTTGTTTTTCTCCAAAACCATTTTTAATGTGATTTTCTCTGTCCATTGCATACGAATTCCACACCAGTTTGTCCGGATATGACTGGATGAAACCGGAAATATCCGGGTTTTTTTTGGCTAACTCAATCCCAGATATTGCTACAGCCTGTGTGTTTGTGTATTCCTGATTTTATCCGTGGATTTTATTGTTTTGAATGTTTTTTATCAGGGAACATTTAATTTGTGCTTGCCAACACTAATTGGCTCCGCATGCAGACACACTTTCTACGTATTCATATTTTCTAGGTAGAAAGCTAGAGGAACTGCCGCAAACAATCATGATATTTCTGTTTGTATCGATGACATTTTATGCACTTGCCTAACGAAAAGCCTTTGCTTTTCTCCAAAACCATTTTTAATCTGATTTTCTCGGTCCATTGCATATGAATTCCACACCAGTTTCTCCGGATATGACTGGATGAAACCGGAAATATCCGGTATTGTTTTGGCTAACTCAATCCCAGATATTGCTACAGCTTCTGTGTTTGTGTATTCCTGATATTATCCACGGACTTTATTATTTTGAATGTTTTTTTATCAGGGACCATTTAATTTTGTGCTTGGACTCACCAATTGGTTCCACATGGAGACACCAGCTCTACATGCTTTTATTTTCTAGGGAGAAAGCTAGAGGAACTGCGGCAAACAACATGATATTTCTGTTTGTATCGGTGGTATTTTATGCACTTGCCTAACGAAAAGACTTTGCTTTTCTCCAAAACCATTTTTAATGTGATTTTTCTCGTTCCATTGCATATGAATTTCACACGACTTTGTCCAGCTATGACTGGATGAAACTGGAAATACCTGGTTTTGTTTTGGCTAACTCAATCCGAAATATTGTGAAAGCCTCTGTGTTTGTGTTTGCGGGATATTATCAATGGACTTTCTAGTTTTGAATGCTTTTATCAGGGAACATTTAATTTTGTACCGCTGAAGACTAATTGGTTCATCATGGGAACAGGAGCTCTACACATTCGTATTTTCGGGGGAGAAAACTAGACGAACTGCGGCAAACAAACATGATATTTATGTTGGTATAGATGACATTTTATGCACTTGCCTAACGAAAATACTTTGCCTTTCTCCAAAACAATTTTTACTCTGATTTTCTCGGTCCATTGCATACGAATGCCACACCACTTTGTACGGATATGACTGGATGTAACCGGACATATCTGCTTTTGCTTGGCTAACTCAATCCCAGATATTGCTACAGCCTCTGTGTTTGTGTTTTCTGGATATTATCAACGGACTTTATTGTTTTGAATGTTTTTTATCAGGGAACATTTAGTTTTGTGCTTGGAAACACTACTTCATTCCACATGGAGACACCATCTCTACACATTCGTATTTTCTAGGGAGAAAGCTAGAGGAACAGCGGCAAACAATCGTGATATTTCTGTTTGTATCGATGGCATTTCATGCACTCATCTAAAGCAAAGACTTTGCTTTTCTCCAAACCATTTTTACTGTGATTTTCTCGGTCCACTGCATACAAATTCCACACCAGTTTGTCCGGATATGACTGGATGAAACCGGAAATATCCAGTTTTGTTTTGGATAACTCAATCCCAGATATTGCTACAGCCTTTGTGTTTGTCTCTACCTGGTATTATCCACGGACTTTATTGTTTTGAATTTTTTTAATCAGGAAACATTTAAGTTTAATCTTCGAAACACTAATTGTTTCCACATGGAGATTCCAGCTCTACACATTCGTATTTTCTAGGGAGAAACCTAGAGGAACTGGGGCAAACAAACATGATGTTGCTGTTTGTATAGATGACATTTTATGCACTTGCCTAACGAAAACTCTTTGCTTTTCTCTAAAACCTTTTTTACTGTGATTTTCTTGGTCCATTGCATAGGAATTCCAAACCACGTTTTCCGTATATGACTGGATGAAACCAGAAATATCCGGTTGTGTTTTGCTAACTCAATGCAAAATATGTTGAAAGCCTCTGTGTTTGTGTTTTCTGGATATTATCGATGGACTTTATTGTTTTGAATATTTTTATCAGGGAACATTTAATTTTGTAACGTAGAAACACTAAAGGTTCATCATGGGGACAGCAGCTCTACACATTCGTATTTTCTAGGGAGAAAGCTAGAGGAACGGCGGCAAACAAACATGATATTTCTGTTTCTATAGATGACATTTTATGCACTTTTCTAACGAAAAGACTTTGTTTTTCTCCAAAACCATTTTTAATGTGATTTTCTCTGTCCATTGCATACAAATTCCACACCAGTTTGTCCGGATATGACTGGATGAAACCGGAAATATCCGGGTTTTTTTTGGCTAACTCAATCCCAGATATTGCTACAGCCTGTGTGTTTGTGTATTCCTGATTTTATCCGTGGATTTTATTGTTTTGAATGTTTTTTATCAGGGAACATTTAATTTGTGCTTGCCAACACTAATTGGCTCCGCATGCAGACACACTTTCTACGTATTCATATTTTCTAGGTAGAAAGCTAGAGGAACTGCCGCAAACAATCATGATATTTCTGTTTGTATCGATGACATTTTATGCACTTGCCTAACGAAAAGCCTTTGCTTTTCTCCAAAACCATTTTTAATCTGATTTTCTCGGTCCATTGCATATGAATTCCACACCAGTTTCTCCGGATATGACTGGATGAAACCGGAAATATCCGGTATTGTTTTGGCTAACTCAATCCCAGATATTGCTACAGCTTCTGTGTTTGTGTATTCCTGATATTATCCACGGACTTTATTATTTTGAATGTTTTTTTTATCAGGGAACATTTAATTTTGTGCTTGGACTCACCAATTGGTTCCACATGGAGACACCAGCTCTACATGCTTTTATTTTCTAGGGAGAAAGCTAGAGGAACTGCGGCAAACAACATGATATTTCTGTTTGTATCGGTGGTATTTTATGCACTTGCCTAACGAAAAGACTTTGCTTTTCTCCAAAACCATTTTTAATGTGATTTTTCTCGTTCCATTGCATATGAATTTCACACGACTTTGTCCAGCTATGACTGGATGAAACTGGAAATACCTGGTTTTGTTTTGGCTAACTCAATCCGAAATATTGTGAAAGCCTCTGTGTTTGTGTTTGCGGGATATTATCAATGGACTTTCTAGTTTTGAATGTTTTTATCAGGGAACATTTAATTTTGTACCGTTGAAGACTAATTGGTTCATCATGGGAACAGGAGCTCTACACATTCGTATTTTCGGGGGAGAAAACTAGACGAACTGCGGCAAACAAACATGATATTTATGTTGGTATAGATGACATTTTATGCACTTGCCTAACGAAAATACTTTGCCTTTCTCCAAAACAATTTTTACTCTGATTTTCTCGGTCCATTGCATACGAATGCCACACCACTTTGTACGGATATGACTGGATGTAACCGGACATATCTGCTTTTGCTTGGCTAACTCAATCCCAGATATTGCTACAGCCTCTGTGTTTGTGTTTTCTGGATATTATCAACGGACTTTATTGTTTTGAATGTTTTTTATCAGGGAACATTTAGTTTTGTGCTTGGAAACACTACTTCATTCCACATGGAGACACCATCTCTACACATTCGTATTTTCTAGGGAGAAAGCTAGAGGAACAGCGGCAAACAATCGTGATATTTCTGTTTGTATCGATGGCATTTCATGCACTCATCTAAAGCAAAGACTTTGCTTTTCTCCAAACCATTTTTACTGTGATTTTCTCGGTCCACTGCATACAAATTCCACACCAGTTTGTCCGGATATGACTGGATGAAACCGGAAATATCCAGTTTTGTTTTGGATAACTCAATCCCAGATATTGCTACAGCCTTTGTGTTTGTCTCTACCTGGTATTATCCACGGACTTTATTGTTTTGAATTTTTTTAATCAGGAAACATTTAAGTTTAATCTTCGAAACACTAATTGTTTCCACATGGAGATTCCAGCTCTACACATTCGTATTTTCTAGGGAGAAACCTAGAGGAACTGGGGCAAACAAACATGATGTTGCTGTTTGTATAGATGACATTTTATGCACTTGCCTAACGAAAACTCTTTGCTTTTCTCTAAAACCTTTTTTACTGTGATTTTCTTGGTCCATTGCATAGGAATTCCAAACCACGTTTTCCGTATATGACTGGATGAAACCAGAAATATCCGGTTGTGTTTTGCTAACTCAATGCAAAATATGTTGAAAGCCTCTGTGTTTGTGTTTTCTGGATATTATCGATGGACTTTATTGTTTTGAATATTTTTATCAGGGAACATTTAATTTTGTAACGTAGAAACACTAAAGGTTCATCATGGGGACAGCAGCTCTACACATTCGTATTTTCTAGGGAGAAAGCTAGAGGAACGGCGGCAAACAAACATGATATTTCTGTTTGTATAGATGACATTTTATGCACTTTTCTAACGAAAAGACTTTGTTTTTCTCCAAAACCATTTTTAATGTGATTTTCTCTGTCCATTGCATACGAATTCCACACCAGTTTGTCCGGATATGACTGGATGAAACCGGAAATATCCGGGTTTTTTTTTGGCTAACTCAATCCCAGATATTGCTACAGCCTGTGTGTTTGTGTATTCCTGATTTTATCTGTGGATTTCATTGTTTTGAATGTTTTTTATCAGGGAACATTTAATTTGTGCTTGCAAACACTAATTGGCTCCGCATGCAGACACACTTTCTACGTATTCATATTTTCTAGGTAGAAAGCTAGAGGAACTGCCGCAAACAATCATGATATTTCTGTTTGTATCGATGACATTTTATGCACTTGCCTAACGAAAAGCCTTTGCTTTTCTCCAAAACCATTTTTAATCTGATTTTCTCGGTCCATTGCATATGAATTCCACACCAGTTTCTCCGGATATGACTGGATGAAACCGGAAATATCCGGTATTGTTTTGGCTAACTCAATCCCAGATATTGCTACAGCTTCTGTGTTTGTGTATTCCTGATATTATCCACGGACTTTATTATTTTGAATGTTTTTTTATCAGGGAACATTTAATTTTGTGCTTGGACTCACCAATTGGTTCCACATGGAGACACCAGCTCTACATGCTTTTATTTTCTAGGGAGAAAGCTAGAGGAACTGCGGCAAACAACATGATATTTCTGTTTGTATCGGTGGTATTTTATGCACTTGCCTAACGAAAAGACTTTGCTTTTCTCCAAAACCATTTTTAATGTGATTTTTCTCGTTCCATTGCATATGAATTTCACACGACTTTGTCCAGCTATGACTGGATGAAACTGGAAATACCTGGTTTTGTTTTGGCTAACTCAATCCGAAATATTGTGAAAGCCTCTGTGTTTGTGTTTGCGGGATATTATCAATGGACTTTCTAGTTTTGAATGTTTTTATCAGGGAACATTTAATTTTGTACCGTTGAAGACTAATTGGTTCATCATGGGAACAGGAGCTCTACACATTCGTATTTTCGGGGGAGAAAACTAGACGAACTGCGGCAAACAAACATGATATTTATGTTGGTATAGATGACATTTTATGCACTTGCCTAACGAAAATACTTTGCCTTTCTCCAAAACAATTTTTACTCTGATTTTCTCGGTCCATTGCATACGAATGCCACACCACTTTGTACGGATATGACTGGATGTAACCGGAAATATCTGCTTTTGCTTGGCTAACTCAATCCCAGATATTGCTACAGCCTCTGTGTTTGTGTTTTCTGGATATTATCAACGGACTTTATTGTTTTGAATGTTTTTTATCAGGGAACATTTAGTTTTGTGCTTGGAAACACTACTTCATTCCACATGGAGACACCATCTCTACACATTCGTATTTTCTAGGGAGAAAGCTAGAGGAACAGCGGCAAACAATCGTGATATTTCTGTTTGTATCGATGGCATTTCATGCACTCATCTAAAGCAAAGACTTTGCTTTTCTCCAAACCATTTTTACTGTGATTTTCTCGGTCCACTGCATACAAATTCCACACCAGTTTGTCCGGATATGACTGGATGAAACCGGAAATATCCAGTTTTGTTTTGGATAACTCAATCCCAGATATTGCTACAGCCTTTGTGTTTGTCTCTACCTGGTATTATCCACGGACTTTATTGTTTTGAATTTTTTTAATCAGGAAACATTTAAGTTTAATCTTCGAAACACTAATTGTTTCCACATGGAGATTCCAGCTCTACACATTCGTATTTTCTAGGGAGAAACCTAGAGGAACTGGGGCAAACAAACATGATGTTGCTGTTTGTATAGATGACATTTTATGCACTTGCCTAACGAAAACTCTTTGCTTTTCTCTAAAACCTTTTTTACTGTGATTTTCTTGGTCCATTGCATAGGAATTCCAAACCACGTTTTCCGTATATGACTGGATGAAACCAGAAATATCCGGTTGTGTTTTGCTAACTCAATGCAAAATATGTTGAAAGCCTCTGTGTTTGTGTTTTCTGGATATTATCGATGGACTTTATTGTTTTGAATATTTTTATCAGGGAACATTTAATTTTGTAACGTAGAAACACTAAAGGTTCATCATGGGGACAGCAGCTCTACACATTCGTATTTTCTAGGGAGAAAGCTAGAGGAACGGCGGCAAACAAACATGATATTTCTGTTTGTATAGATGACATTTTATGCACTTTTCTAACGAAAAGACTTTGTTTTTCTCCAAAACCATTTTTAATGTGATTTTCTCTGTCCATTGCATACGAATTCCACACCAGTTTGTCCGGATATGACTGGATGAAACCGGAAATATCCGGGTTTTTTTTGGCTAACTCAATCCCAGATATTGCTACAGCCTGTGTGTTTGTGTATTCCTGATTTTATCCGTGGATTTCATTGTTTTGAATGTTTTTTATCAGGGAACATTTAATTTGTGCTTGCAAACACTAATTGGCTCCGCATGCAGACACACTTTCTACGTATTCATATTTTCTAGGTAGAAAGCTAGAGGAACTGCCGCAAACAATCATGATATTTCTGTTTGTATCGATGACATTTTATGCACTTGCCTAACGAAAAGCCTTTGCTTTTCTCCAAAACCATTTTTAATCTGATTTTCTCGGTCCATTGCATATGAATTCCACACCAGTTTCTCCGGATATGACTGGATGAAACCGGAAATATCCGGTATTGTTTTGGCTAACTCAATCCCAGATATTGCTACAGCTTCTGTGTTTGTGTATTCCTGATATTATCCACGGACTTTATTATTTTGAATGTTTTTTTTATCAGGGAACATTTAATTTTGTGCTTGGACTCACCAATTGGTTCCACATGGAGACACCAGCTCTACATGCTTTTATTTTCTAGGGAGAAAGCTAGAGGAACTGCGGCAAACAACATGATATTTCTGTTTGTATCGGTGGTATTTTATGCACTTGCCTAACGAAAAGACTTTGCTTTTCTCCAAAACCATTTTTAATGTGATTTTTCTCGTTCCATTGCATATGAATTTCACACGACTTTGTCCAGCTATGACTGGATGAAACTGGAAATACCTGGTTTTGTTTTGGCTAACTCAATCCGAAATATTGTGAAAGCCTCTGTGTTTGTGTTTGCGGGATATTATCAATGGACTTTCTAGTTTTGAATGTTTTTATCAGGGAACATTTAATTTTGTACCGTTGAAGACTAATTGGTTCATCATGGGAACAGGAGCTCTACACATTCGTATTTTCGGGGGAGAAAACTAGACGAACTGCGGCAAACAAACATGATATTTATGTTGGTATAGATGACATTTTATGCACTTGCCTAACGAAAATACTTTGCCTTTCTCCAAAACAATTTTTACTCTGATTTTCTCGGTCCATTGCATACGAATGCCACACCACTTTGTATGGATATGACTGGATGTAACCGGAAATATCTGCTTTTGCTTGGCTAACTCAATCCCAGATATTGCTACAGCCTCTGTGTTTGTGTTTTCTGGATATTATCAACGGACTTTATTGTTTTGAATGTTTTTTATCAGGGAACATTTAGTTTTGTGCTTGGAAACACTACTTCATTCCACATGGAGACACCATCTCTACACATTCGTATTTTCTAGGGAGAAAGCTAGAGGAACAGCGGCAAACAATCATGATATTTCTGTTTGTATCGATGGCATTTCATGCACTCATCTAAAGCAAAGACTTTGCTTTTCTCCAAACCATTTTTACTGTGATTTTCTCGGTCCACTGCATACAAATTCCACACCAGTTTGTCCGGATATGACTGGATGAAACCGGAAATATCCAGTTTTGTTTTGGATAACTCAATCCCAGATATTGCTACAGCCTTTGTGTTTGTCTCTACCTGGTATTATCCACGGACTTTATTGTTTTGAATTTTTTTAATCAGGAAACATTTAAGTTTAATCTTCGAAACACTAATTGTTTCCACATGGAGATTCCAGCTCTACACATTCGTATTTTCTAGGGAGAAACCTAGAGGAACTGGGGCAAACAAACATGATGTTGCTGTTTGTATAGATGACATTTTATGCACTTGCCTAACGAAAACTCTTTGCTTTTCTCTAAAACCTTTTTTACTGTGATTTTCTTGGTCCATTGCATAGGAATTCCAAACCACGTTTTCCGTATATGACTGGATGAAACCAGAAATATCCGGTTGTGTTTTGCTAACTCAATGCAAAATATGTTGAAAGCCTCTGTGTTTGTGTTTTCTGGATATTATCGATGGACTTTATTGTTTTGAATATTTTTATCAGGGAACATTTAATTTTGTAACGTAGAAACACTAAAGGTTCATCATGGGGACAGCAGCTCTACACATTCGTATTTTCTAGGGAGAAAGCTAGAGGAACGGCGGCAAACAAACATGATATTTCTGTTTGTATAGATGACATTTTATGCACTTTTCTAACGAAAAGACTTTGTTTTTCTCCAAAACCATTTTTAATGTGATTTTCTCTGTCCATTGCATACGAATTCCACACCAGTTTGTCCGGATATGACTGGATGAAACCGGAAATATCCGGGTTTTTTTTGGCTAACTCAATCCCAGATATTGCTACAGCCTGTGTGTTTGTGTATTCCTGATTTTATCCGTGGATTTCATTGTTTTGAATGTTTTTTATCAGGGAACATTTAATTTGTGCTTGCAAACACTAATTGGCTCCGCATGCAGACACACTTTCTACGTATTCATATTTTCTAGGTAGAAAGCTAGAGGAACTGCCGCAAACAATCATGATATTTCTGTTTGTATCGATGACATTTTATGCACTTGCCTAACGAAAAGCCTTTGCTTTTCTCCAAAACCATTTTTAATCTGATTTTCTCGGTCCATTGCATATGAATTCCACACCAGTTTCTCCGGATATGACTGGATGAAACCGGAAATATCCGGTATTGTTTTGGCTAACTCAATCCCAGATATTGCTACAGCTTCTGTGTTTGTGTATTCCTGATATTATCCACGGACTTTATTATTTTGAATGTTTTTTTTATCAGGGAACATTTAATTTTGTGCTTGGACTCACCAATTGGTTCCACATGGAGACACCAGCTCTACATGCTTTTATTTTCTAGGGAGAAAGCTAGAGGAACTGCGGCAAACAACATGATATTTCTGTTTGTATCGGTGGTATTTTATGCACTTGCCTAACGAAAAGACTTTGCTTTTCTCCAAAACCATTTTTAATGTGATTTTTCTCGTTCCATTGCATATGAATTTCACACGACTTTGTCCAGCTATGACTGGATGAAACTGGAAATACCTGGTTTTGTTTTGGCTAACTCAATCCGAAATATTGTGAAAGCCTCTGTGTTTGTGTTTGCGGGATATTATCAATGGACTTTCTAGTTTTGAATGTTTTTATCAGGGAACATTTAATTTTGTACCGTTGAAGACTAATTGGTTCATCATGGGAACAGGAGCTCTACACATTCGTATTTTCGGGGGAGAAAACTAGACGAACTGCGGCAAACAAACATGATATTTATGTTGGTATAGATGACATTTTATGCACTTGCCTAACGAAAATACTTTGCCTTTCTCCAAAACAATTTTTACTCTGATTTTCTCGGTCCATTGCATACGAATGCCACACCACTTTGTACGGATATGACTGGATGTAACCGGAAATATCTGCTTTTGCTTGGCTAACTCAATCCCAGATATTGCTACAGCCTCTGTGTTTGTGTTTTCTGGATATTATCAACGGACTTTATTGTTTTGAATGTTTTTTATCAGGGAACATTTAGTTTTGTGCTTGGAAACACTACTTCATTCCACATGGAGACACCATCTCTACACATTCGTATTTTCTAGGGAGAAAGCTAGAGGAACAGCGGCAAACAATCGTGATATTTCTGTTTGTATCGATGGCATTTCATGCACTCATCTAAAGCAAAGACTTTGCTTTTCTCCAAACCATTTTTACTGTGATTTTCTCGGTCCACTGCATACAAATTCCACACCAGTTTGTCCGGATATGACTGGATGAAACCGGAAATATCCAGTTTTGTTTTGGATAACTCAATCCCAGATATTGCTACAGCCTTTGTGTTTGTCTCTACCTGGTATTATCCACGGACTTTATTGTTTTGAATTTTTTTAATCAGGAAACATTTAAGTTTAATCTTTGAAACACTAATTGTTTCCACATGGAGATTCCAGCTCTACACATTCGTATTTTCTAGGGAGAAACCTAGAGGAACTGGGGCAAACAAACATGATGTTGCTGTTTGTATAGATGACATTTTATGCACTTGCCTAACGAAAACTCTTTGCTTTTCTCTAAAACCTTTTTTACTGTGATTTTCTTGGTCCATTGCATAGGAATTCCAAACCACGTTTTCCGTATATGACTGGATGAAACCAGAACTATCCGGTTGTGTTTTGCTAACTCAATGCAAAATATGTTGAAAGCCTCTGTGTTTGTGTTTTCTGGATATTATCGATGGACTTTATTGTTTTGAATATTTTTATCAGGGAACATTTAATTTTGTAACGTAGAAACACTAAAGGTTCATCATGGGGACAGCAGCTCTACACATTCGTATTTTCTAGGGAGAAAGCTAGAGGAACGGCGGCAAACAAACATGATATTTCTGTTTGTATAGATGACATTTTATGCACTTTTCTAACGAAAAGACTTTGTTTTTCTCCAAAACCATTTTTAATGTGATTTTCTCTGTCCATTGCATACGAATTCCACACCAGTTTGTCCGGATATGACTGGATGAAACCGGAAATATCCGGGTTTTTTTTGGCTAACTCAATCCCAGATATTGCTACAGCCTGTGTGTTTGTGTATTCCTGATTTTATCCGTGGATTTTATTGTTTTGAATGTTTTTTATCAGGGAACATTTAATTTGTGCTTGCCAACACTAATTGGCTCCGCATGCAGACACACTTTCTACGTATTCATATTTTCTAGGTAGAAAGCTAGAGGAACTGCCGCAAACAATCATGATATTTCTGTTTGTATCGATGACATTTTATGCACTTGCCTAACGAAAAGCCTTTGCTTTTCTCCAAAACCATTTTTAATCTGATTTTCTCAGTCCATTGCATATGAATTCCACACCAGTTTCTCCGGATATGACTGGATGAAACCGGAAATATCCGGTATTGTTTTGGCTAACTCAATCCCAGATATTGCTACAGCTTCTGTGTTTGTGTATTCCTGATATTATCCACGGACTTTATTATTTTGAATGTTTTTTTTTATCAGGGAACATTTAATTTTGTGCTTGGACTCACCAATTGGTTCCACATGGAGACACCAGCTCTACATGCTTTTATTTTCTAGGGAGAAAGCTAGAGGAACGGCGGCAAACAACATGATATTTCTGTTTGTATCGGTGGTATTTTATGCACTTGCCTAACGAAAAGACTTTGCTTTTCTCCAAAACCATTTTTAATGTGATTTTTCTCGTTCCATTGCATATGAATTTCACACGACTTTGTCCAGCTATGACTGGATGAAACTGGAAATACCTGGTTTTGTTTTGGCTAACTCAATCCGAAATATTGTGAAAGCCTCTGTGTTTGTGTTTGCGGGATATTATCAATGGACTTTCTAGTTTTGAATGTTTTTATCAGGGAACATTTAATTTTGTACCGTTGAAGACTAATTGGTTCATCATGGGAACAGGAGCTCTACACATTCGTATTTTCGGGGGAGAAAACTAGACGAACTGCGGCAAACAAACATGATATTTATGTTGGTATAGATGACATTTTATGCACTTGCCTAACGAAAATACTTTGCCTTTCTCCAAAACAATTTTTACTCTGATTTTCTCGGCCCATTGCATACGAATGCCACACCACTTTGTACGGATATGACTGGATGTAACCGGAAATATCTGCTTTTGCTTGGCTAACTCAATCCCAGATATTGCTACAGCCTCTGTGTTTGTGTTTTCTGGATATTATCAACGGACTTTATTGTTTTGAATGTTTTTTATCAGGGAACATTTAGTTTTGTGCTTGGAAACACTACTTCATTCCACATGGAGACACCATCTCTACACATTCGTATTTTCTAGGGAGAAAGCTAGAGGAACAGCGGCAAACAATCGTGATATTTCTGTTTGTATCGATGGCATTTCATGCACTCATCTAAAGCAAAGACTTTGCTTTTCTCCAAACCATTTTTACTGTGATTTTCTCGGTCCACTGCATACAAATTCCACACCAGTTTGTCCGGATATGACTGGATGAAACCGGAAATATCCAGTTTTGTTTTGGATAACTCAATCCCAGATATTGCTACAGCCTTTGTGTTTGTCTCTACCTGGTATTATCCACGGACTTTATTGTTTTGAATTTTTTTAATCAGGAAACATTTAAGTTTAATCTTCTTAACACTAATTGTTTCCACATGGAGATTCCAGCTCTACACATTCGTATTTTCTAGGGAGAAACCTAGAGGAACTGGGGCAAACAAACATGATGTTGCTGTTTGTATAGATGACATTTTATGCACTTGCCTAACGAAAACTCTTTGCTTTTCTCTAAAACCTTTTTTACTGTGATTTTCTTGGTCCATTGCATAGGAATTCCAAACCACGTTTTCCGTATATGACTGGATGAAACCAGAACTATCCGGTTGTGTTTTGCTAACTCAATGCAAAATATGTTGAAAGCCTCTGTGTTTGTGTTTTCTGGATATTATCGATGGACTTTATTGTTTTGAATATTTTTATCAGGGAACATTTAATTTTGTAACGTAGAAACACTAAAGGTTCATCATGGGGACAGCAGCTCTACACATTCGTATTTTCTAGGGAGAAAGCTAGAGGAACGGCGGCAAACAAACATGATATTTCTGTTTGTATAGATGACATTTTATGCACTTTTCTAACGAAAAGACTTTGTTTTTCTCCAAAACCATTTTTAATGTGATTTTCTCTGTCCATTGCATACGAATTCCACACCAGTTTGTCCGGATATGACTGGATGAAACCGGAAATATCCGGGTTTTTTTTGGCTAACTCAATCCCAGATATTGCTACAGCCTGTGTGTTTGTGTATTCCTGATTTTATCCATGGATTTCATTGTTTTGAATGTTTTTTATCAGGGAACATTTAATTTGTGCTTGCAAACACTAATTGGCTCCGCATGCAGACACACTTTCTACGTATTCATATTTTCTAGGTAGAAAGCTAGAGGAACTGCCGCAAACAATCATGATATTTCTGTTTGTATCGATGACATTTTATGCACTTGCCTAACGAAAAGCCTTTGCTTTTCTCCAAAACCATTTTTAATCTGATTTTCTCGGTCCATTGCATATGAATTCCACACCAGTTTCTCCGGATATGACTGGATGAAACCGGAAATATCCGGTATTGTTTTGGCTAACTCAATCCCAGATATTGCTACAGCTTCTGTGTTTGTGTATTCCTGATATTATCCACGGACTTTATTATTTTGAATGTTTTTTTTTATCAGGGACCATTTAATTTTGTGCTTGGAATGACCAATTGGTTCCACATGGAGACACCAGCTCTACATGCTTTTATTTTCTAGGGAGAAAGCTAGAGGAACTGCGGCAAACAACATGATATTTCTGTTTGTATCGGTGGTATTTTATGCACTTGCCTAACGAAAAGACTTTGCTTTTCTCCAAAACCATTTTTAATGTGATTTTTCTCGTTCCATTGCATATGAATTTCACACGACTTTGTCCAGCTATGACTGGATGAAACTGGAAATACCTGGTTTTGTTTTGGCTAACTCAATCCGAAATATTGTGAAAGCCTCTGTGTTTGTGTTTGCGGGATATTATCAATGGACTTTCTAGTTTTGAATGTTTTTATCAGGGAACATTTAATTTTGTACCGTTGAAGACTAATTGGTTCATCATGGGAACAGGAGCTCTACACATTCGTATTTTCGGGGGAGAAAACTAGACGAACTGCGGCAAACAAACATGATATTTATGTTGGTATAGATGACATTTTATGCACTTGCCTAACGAAAATACTTTGCCTTTCTCCAAAACAATTTTTACTCTGATTTTCTCGGTCCATTGCATACGAATGCCACACCACTTTGTACGGATATGACTGGATGTAACCGGACATATCTGCTTTTGCTTGGCTAACTCAATCCCAGATATTGCTACAGCCTCTGTGTTTGTGTTTTCTGGATATTATCAACGGACTTTATTGTTTTGAATGTTTTTTATCAGGGAACATTTAGTTTTGTGCTTGGAAACACTACTTCATTCCACATGGAGACACCATCTCTACACATTCGTATTTTCTAGGGAGAAAGCTAGAGGAACAGCGGCAAACAATCGTGATATTTCTGTTTGTATCGATGGCATTTCATGCACTCATCAAAGGAAAGACTTTGCTTTTCTCCAAACCATTTTTACTGTGATTTTCTCGGTCCACTGCATACAAATTCCACACCAGTTTGTCCGGATATGACTGGATGAAACCGGAAATATCCAGTTTTGTTTTGGATAACTCAATCCCAGATATTGCTACAGCCTTTGTGTTTGTCTCTACCTGGTATTATCCACGGACTTTATTGTTTTGAATTTTTTTAATCAGGAAACATTTAAGTTTAATCTTCGAAACACTAATTGTTTCCACATGGAGATTCCAGCTCTACACATTCGTATTTTCTAGGGAGAAACCTAGAGGAACTGGGGCAAACAAACATGATGTTGCTGTTTGTATAGATGACATTTTATGCACTTGCCTAACGAAAACTCTTTGCTTTTCTCTAAAACCTTTTTTACTGTGATTTTCTTGGTCCATTGCATAGGAATTCCAAACCACGTTTTCCGTATATGACTGGATGAAACCAGAACTATCCGGTTGTGTTTTGCTAACTCAATGCAAAATATGTTGAAAGCCTCTGTGTTTGTGTTTTCTGGATATTATCGATGGACTTTATTGTTTTGAATATTTTTATCAGGGAACATTTAATTTTGTAACGTAGAAACACTAAAGGTTCATCATGGGGACAGCAGCTCTACACATTCGTATTTTCTAGGGAGAAAGCTAGAGGAACGGCGGCAAACAAACATGATATTTCTGTTTGTATAGATGACATTTTATGCACTTTTCTAACGAAAAGACTTTGTTTTTCTCCAAAACCATTTTTAATGTGATTTTCTCTGTCCATTGCATACGAATTCCACACCAGTTTGTCCGGATATGACTGGATGAAACCGGAAATATCCGGGTTTTTTTTGGCTAACTCAATCCCAGATATTGCTACAGCCTGTGTGTTTGTGTATTCCTGATTTTATCCGTGGATTTCATTGTTTTGAATGTTTTTTATCAGGGAACATTTAATTTGTGCTTGCAAACACTAATTGGCTCCGCATGCAGACACACTTTCTACGTATTCATATTTTCTAGGTAGAAAGCTAGAGGAACTGCCGCAAACAATCATGATATTTCTGTTTGTATCGATGACATTTTATGCACTTGCCTAACGAAAAGCCTTTGCTTTTCTCCAAAACCATTTTTAATCTGATTTTCTCGGTCCATTGCATATGAATTCCACACCAGTTTCTCCGGATATGACTGGATGAAACCGGAAATATCCGGTATTGTTTTGGCTAACTCAATCCCAGATATTGCTACAGCTTCTGTGTTTGTGTATTCCTGATATTATCCACGGACTTTATTATTTTGAATGTTTTTTTTATCAGGGAACATTTAATTTTGTGCTTGGACTCACCAATTGGTTCCACATGGAGACACCAGCTCTACATGCTTTTATTTTCTAGGGAGAAAGCTAGAGGAACTGCAGCAAACAACATGATATTTCTGTTTGTATCGGTGGTATTTTATGCACTTGCCTAACGAAAAGACTTTGCTTTTCTCCAAAACCATTTTTAATGTGATTTTTCTCGTTCCATTGCATATGAATTTCACACGACTTTGTCCAGCTATGACTGGATGAAACTGGAAATACCTGGTTTTGTTTTGGCTAACTCAATCCGAAATATTGTGAAAGCCTCTGTGTTTGTGTTTGCGGGATATTATCAATGGACTTTCTAGTTTTGAATGTTTTTATCAGGGAACATTTAATTTTGTACCGTTGAAGACTAATTGGTTCATCATGGGAACAGGAGCTCTACACATTCGTATTTTCGGGGGAGAAAACTAGACGAACTGCGGCAAACAAACATGATATTTATGTTGGTATAGATGACATTTTATGCACTTGCCTAACGAAAATACTTTGCCTTTCTCCAAAACAATTTTTACTCTGATTTTCTCGGTCCATTGCATACGAATGCCACACCACTTTGTACGGATATGACTGGATGTAACCGGACATATCTGCTTTTGCTTGGCTAACTCAATCCCAGATATTGCTACAGCCTCTGTGTTTGTGTTTTCTGGATATTATCAACGGACTTTATTGTTTTGAATGTTTTTTATCAGGGAACATTTAGTTTTGTGCTTGGAAACACTACTTCATTCCACATGGAGACACCATCTCTACACATTCGTATTTTCTAGGGAGAAAGCTAGAGGAACAGCGGCAAACAATCGTGATATTTCTGTTTGTATCGATGGCATTTCATGCACTCATCAAAGGAAAGACTTTGCTTTTCTCCAAACCATTTTTACTGTGATTTTCTCGGTCCACTGCATACAAATTCCACACCAGTTTGTCCGGATATGACTGGATGAAACCGGAAATATCCAGTTTTGTTTTGGATAACTCAATCCCAGATATTGCTACAGCCTTTGTGTTTGTCTCTACCTGGTATTATCCACGGACTTTATTGTTTTGAATTTTTTTAATCAGGAAACATTTAAGTTTAATCTTCGAAACACTAATTGTTTCCACATGGAGATTCCAGCTCTACACATTCGTATTTTCTAGGGAGAAACCTAGAGGAACTGGGGCAAACAAACATGATGTTGCTGTTTGTATAGATGACATTTTATGCACTTGCCTAACGAAAACTCTTTGCTTTTCTCTAAAACCTTTTTTACTGTGATTTTCTTGGTCCATTGCATAGGAATTCCAAACCACGTTTTCCGTATATGACTGGATGAAACCAGAACTATCCGGTTGTGTTTTGCTAACTCAATGCAAAATATGTTGAAAGCCTCTGTGTTTGTGTTTTCTGGATATTATCGATGGACTTTATTGTTTTGAATATTTTTATCAGGGAACATTTAATTTTGTAACGTAGAAACACTAAAGGTTCATCATGGGGACAGCAGCTCTACACATTCGTATTTTCTAGGGAGAAAGCTAGAGGAACGGCGGCAAACAAACATGATATTTCTGTTTGTATAGATGACATTTTATGCACTTTTCTAACGAAAAGACTTTGTTTTTCTCCAAAACCATTTTTAATGTGATTTTCTCTGTCCATTGCATACGAATTCCACACCAGTTTGTCCGGATATGACTGGATGAAACCGGAAATATCCGGGTTTTTTTTGGCTAACTCAATCCCAGATATTGCTACAGCCTGTGTGTTTGTGTATTCCTGATTTTATCCGTGGATTTCATTGTTTTGAATGTTTTTTATCAGGGAACATTTAATTTGTGCTTGCAAACACTAATTGGCTCCGCATGCAGACACACTTTCTACGTATTCATATTTTCTAGGTAGAAAGCTAGAGGAACTGCCGCAAACAATCATGATATTTCTGTTTGTATCGATGACATTTTATGCACTTGCCTAACGAAAAGCCTTTGCTTTTCTCCAAAACCATTTTTAATCTGATTTTCTCGGTCCATTGCATATGAATTCCACACCAGTTTCTCCGGATATGACTGGATGAAACCGGAAATATCCGGTATTGTTTTGGCTAACTCAATCCCAGATATTGCTACAGCTTCTGTGTTTGTGTATTCCTGATATTATCCACGGACTTTATTATTTTGAATGTTTTTTTTATCAGGGAACATTTAATTTTGTGCTTGGACTCACCAATTGGTTCCACATGGAGACACCAGCTCTACATGCTTTTATTTTCTAGGGAGAAAGCTAGAGGAACTGCAGCAAACAACATGATATTTCTGTTTGTATCGGTGGTATTTTATGCACTTGCCTAACGAAAAGACTTTGCTTTTCTCCAAAACCATTTTTAATGTGATTTTTCTCGTTCCATTGCATATGAATTTCACACGACTTTGTCCAGCTATGACTGGATGAAACTGGAAATACCTGGTTTTGTTTTGGCTAACTCAATCCGAAATATTGTGAAAGCCTCTGTGTTTGTGTTTGTGGGATATTATCAATGGACTTTCTAGTTTTGAATGTTTTTATCAGGGAACATTTAATTTTGTACCGTTGAAGACTAATTGGTTCATCATGGGAACAGGAGCTCTACACATTCGTATTTTCGGGGGAGAAAACTAGACGAACTGCGGCAAACAAACATGATATTTATGTTGGTATAGATGACATTTTATGCACTTGCCTAACGAAAATACTTTGCCTTTCTCCAAAACAATTTTTACTCTGATTTTCTCGGTCCATTGCATACGAATGCCACACCACTTTGTACGGATATGACTGGATGTAACCGGACATATCTGCTTTTGCTTGGCTAACTCAATCCCAGATATTGCTACAGCCTCTGTGTTTGTGTTTTCTGGATATTATCAACGGACTTTATTGTTTTGAATGTTTTTTATCAGGGAACATTTAGTTTTGTGCTTGGAAACACTACTTCATTCCACATGGAGACACCATCTCTACACATTCGTATTTTCTAGGGAGAAAGCTAGAGGAACAGCGGCAAACAATCGTGATATTTCTGTTTGTATCGATGGCATTTCATGCACTCATCTAAAGCAAAGACTTTGCTTTTCTCCAAACCATTTTTACTGTGATTTTCTCGGTCCACTGCATACAAATTCCACACCAGTTTGTCCGGATATGACTGGATGAAACCGGAAATATCCAGTTTTGTTTTGGATAACTCAATCCCAGATATTGCTACAGCCTTTGTGTTTGTCTCTACCTGGTATTATCCACGGACTTTATTGTTTTGAATTTTTTTAATCAGGAAACATTTAAGTTTAATCTTCGAAACACTAATTGTTTCCACATGGAGATTCCAGCTCTACACATTCGTATTTTCTAGGGAGAAACCTAGAGGAACTGGGGCAAACAAACATGATGTTGCTGTTTGTATAGATGACATTTTATGCACTTGCCTAACGAAAACTCTTTGCTTTTCTCTAAAACCTTTTTTACTGTGATTTTCTTGGTCCATTGCATAGGAATTCCAAACCACGTTTTCCGTATATGACTGGATGAAACCAGAAATATCCGGTTGTGTTTTGCTAACTCAATGCAAAATATGTTGAAAGCCTCTGTGTTTGTGTTTTCTGGATATTATCGATGGACTTTATTGTTTTGAATATTTTTATCAGGGAACATTTAATTTTGTAACGTAGAAACACTAAAGGTTCATCATGGGGACAGCAGCTCTACACATTCGTATTTTCTAGGGAGAAAGCTAGAGGAACGGCGGCAAACAAACATGATATTTCTGTTTGTATAGATGACATTTTATGCACTTTTCTAACGAAAAGACTTTGTTTTTCTCCAAAACCATTTTTAATGTGATTTTCTCTGTCCATTGCATACGAATTCCACACCAGTTTGTCCGGATATGACTGGATGAAACCGGAAATATCCGGGTTTTTTTTGGCTAACTCAATCCCAGATATTGCTACAGCCTGTGTGTTTGTGTATTCCTGATTTTATCCGTGGATTTCATTGTTTTGAATGTTTTTTATCAGGGAACATTTAATTTGTGCTTGCCAACACTAATTGGCTCCGCATGCAGACACACTTTCTACGTATTCATATTTTCTAGGTAGAAAGCTAGAGGAACTGCCGCAAACAATCATGATATTTCTGTTTGTATCGATGACATTTTATGCACTTGCCTAACGAAAAGCCTTTGCTTTTCTCCAAAACCATTTTTAATCTGATTTTCTCGGTCCATTGCATATGAATTCCACACCAGTTTCTCCGGATATGACTGGATGAAACCGGAAATATCCGGTATTGTTTTGGCTAACTCAATCCCAGATATTGCTACAGCTTCTGTGTTTGTGTATTCCTGATATTATCCACGGACTTTATTATTTTGAATGTTTTTTTTATCAGGGAACATTTAATTTTGTGCTTGGACTCACCAATTGGTTCCACATGGAGACACCAGCTCTACATGCTTTTATTTTCTAGGGAGAAAGCTAGAGGAACTGCGGCAAACAACATGATATTTCTGTTTGTATCGGTGGTATTTTATGCACTTGCCTAACGAAAAGACTTTGCTTTTCTCCAAAACCATTTTTAATGTGATTTTTCTCGTTCCATTGCATATGAATTTCACACGACTTTGTCCAGCTATGACTGGATGAAACTGGAAATACCTGGTTTTGTTTTGGCTAACTCAATCCGAAATATTGTGAAAGCCTCTGTGTTTGTGTTTGCGGGATATTATCAATGGACTTTCTAGTTTTGAATGTTTTTATCAGGGAACATTTAATTTTGTACCGTTGAAGACTAATTGGTTCATCATGGGAACAGGAGCTCTACACATTCGTATTTTCGGGGGAGAAAACTAGACGAACTGCGGCAAACAAACATGATATTTATGTTGGTATAGATGACATTTTATGCACTTGCCTAACGAAAATACTTTGCCTTTCTCCAAAACAATTTTTACTCTGATTTTCTCGGTCCATTGCATACGAATGCCACACCACTTTGTACGGATATGACTGGATGTAACCGGAAATATCTGCTTTTGCTTGGCTAACTCAATCCCAGATATTGCTACAGCCTCTGTGTTTGTGTTTTCTGGATATTATCAACGGACTTTATTGTTTTGAATGTTTTTTATCAGGGAACATTTAGTTTTGTGCTTGGAAACACTACTTCATTCCACATGGAGACACCATCTCTACACATTCGTATTTTCTAGGGAGAAAGCTAGAGGAACAGCGGCAAACAATCGTGATATTTCTGTTTGTATCGATGGCATTTCATGCACTCATCTAAAGCAAAGACTTTGCTTTTCTCCAAACCATTTTTACTGTGATTTTCTCGGTCCACTGCATACAAATTCCACACCAGTTTGTCCGGATATGACTGGATGAAACCGGAAATATCCAGTTTTGTTTTGGATAACTCAATCCCAGATATTGCTACAGCCTTTGTGTTTGTCTCTACCTGGTATTATCCACGGACTTTATTGTTTTGAATTTTTTTAATCAGGAAACATTTAAGTTTAATCTTCGAAACACTAATTGTTTCCACATGGAGATTCCAGCTCTACACATTCGTATTTTCTAGGGAGAAACCTAGAGGAACTGGGGCAAACAAACATGATGTTGCTGTTTGTATAGATGACATTTTATGCACTTGCCTAACGAAAACTCTTTGCTTTTCTCTAAAACCTTTTTTACTGTGATTTTCTTGGTCCATTGCATAGGAATTCCAAACCACGTTTTCCGTATATGACTGGATGAAACCAGAACTATCCGGTTGTGTTTTGCTAACTCAATGCAAAATATGTTGAAAGCCTCTGTGTTTGTGTTTTCTGGATATTATCGATGGACTTTATTGTTTTGAATATTTTTATCAGGGAACATTTAATTTTGTAACGTAGAAACACTAAAGGTTCATCATGGGGACAGCAGCTCTACACATTCGTATTTTCTAGGGAGAAAGCTAGAGGAACGGCGGCAAACAAACATGATATTTCTGTTTGTATAGATGACATTTTATGCACTTTTCTAACGAAAAGACTTTGTTTTTCTCCAAAACCATTTTTAATGTGATTTTCTCTGTCCATTGCATACGAATTCCACACCAGTTTGTCCGGATATGACTGGATGAAACCGGAAATATCCGGGTTTTTTTTGGCTAACTCAATCCCAGATATTGCTACAGCCTGTGTGTTTGTGTATTCCTGATTTTATCCGTGGATTTTATTGTTTTGAATGTTTTTTATCAGGGAACATTTAATTTGTGCTTGCCAACACTAATTGGCTCCGCATGCAGACACACTTTCTACGTATTCATATTTTCTAGGTAGAAAGCTAGAGGAACTGCCGCAAACAATCATGATATTTCTGTTTGTATCGATGACATTTTATGCACTTGCCTAACGAAAAGCCTTTGCTTTTCTCCAAAACCATTTTTAATCTGATTTTCTCGGTCCATTGCATATGAATTCCACACCAGTTTCTCCGGATATGACTGGATGAAACCGGAAATATCCGGTATTGTTTTGGCTAACTCAATCCCAGATATTGCTACAGCTTCTGTGTTTGTGTATTCCTGATATTATCCACGGACTTTATTATTTTGAATGTTTTTTTTATCAGGGAACATTTAATTTTGTGCTTGGACTCACCAATTGGTTCCACATGGAGACACCAGCTCTACATGCTTTTATTTTCTAGGGAGAAAGCTAGAGGAACTGCGGCAAACAACATGATATTTCTGTTTGTATCGGTGGTATTTTATGCACTTGCCTAACGAAAAGACTTTGCTTTTCTCCAAAACCATTTTTAATGTGATTTTTCTCGTTCCATTGCATATGAATTTCACACGACTTTGTCCAGCTATGACTGGATGAAACTGGAAATACCTGGTTTTGTTTTGGCTAACTCAACCCGAAATATTGTGAAAGCCTCTGTGTTTGTGTTTGCGGGATATTATCAATGGACTTTCTAGTTTTGAATGTTTTTATCAGGGAACATTTAATTTTGTACCGTTGAAGACTAATTGGTTCATCATGGGAACAGGAGCTCTACACATTCGTATTTTCGGGGGAGAAAACTAGACGAACTGCGGCAAACAAACATGATATTTATGTTGGTATAGATGACATTTTATGCACTTGCCTAACGAAAATACTTTGCCTTTCTCCAAAACAATTTTTACTCTGATTTTCTCGGTCCATTGCATACGAATGCCACACCACTTTGTACGGATATGACTGGATGTAACCGGAAATATCTGCTTTTGCTTGGCTAACTCAATCCCAGATATTGCTACAGCCTCTGTGTTTGTGTTTTCTGGATATTATCAACGGACTTTATTGTTTTGAATGTTTTTTATCAGGGAACATTTAGTTTTGTGCTTGGAAACACTACTTCATTCCACATGGAGACACCATCTCTACACATTCGTATTTTCTAGGGAGAAAGCTAGAGGAACAGCGGCAAACAATCGTGATATTTCTGTTTGTATCGATGGCATTTCATGCACTCATCTAAAGCAAAGACTTTGCTTTTCTCCAAACCATTTTTACTGTGATTTTCTCGGTCCACTGCATACAAATTCCACACCAGTTTGTCCGGATATGACTGGATGAAACCGGAAATATCCAGTTTTGTTTTGGATAACTCAATCCCAGATATTGCTACAGCCTTTGTGTTTGTCTCTACCTGGTATTATCCACGGACTTTATTGTTTTGAATTTTTTTAATCAGGAAACATTTAAGTTTAATCTTCAAAACACTAATTGTTTCCACATGGAGATTCCAGCTCTACACATTCGTATTTTCTAGGGAGAAACCTAGAGGAACTGGGGCAAACAAACATGATGTTGCTGTTTGTATAGATGACATTTTATGCACTTGCCTAACGAAAACTCTTTGCTTTTCTCTAAAACCTTTTTTACTGTGATTTTCTTGGTCCATTGCATAGGAATTCCAAACCACGTTTTCCGTATATGACTGGATGAAACCAGAACTATCCGGTTGTGTTTTGCTAACTCAATGCAAAATATGTTGAAAGCCTCTGTGTTTGTGTTTTCTGGATATTATCGATGGACTTTATTGTTTTGAATATTTTTATCAGGGAACATTTAATTTTGTAACGTAGAAACACTAAAGGTTCATCATGGGGACAGCAGCTCTACACATTCGTATTTTCTAGGGAGAAAGCTAGAGGAACGGCGGCAAACAAACATGATATTTCTGTTTGTATAGATGACATTTTATGCACTTTTCTAACGAAAAGACTTTGTTTTTCTCCAAAACCATTTTTAATGTGATTTTCTCTGTCCATTGCATACGAATTCCACACCAGTTTGTCCGGATATGACTGGATGAAACCGGAAATATCCGGGTTTTTTTTGGCTAACTCAATCCCAGATATTGCTACAGCCTGTGTGTTTGTGTATTCCTGATTTTATCCGTGGATTTTATTGTTTTGAATGTTTTTTATCAGGGAACATTTAATTTGTGCTTGCCAACACTAATTGGCTCCGCATGCAGACACACTTTCTACGTATTCATATTTTCTAGGTAGAAAGCTAGAGGAACTGCCGCAAACAATCATGATATTTCTGTTTGTATCGATGACATTTTATGCACTTGCCTAACGAAAAGCCTTTGCTTTTCTCCAAAACCATTTTTAATCTGATTTTCTCGGTCCATTGCATATGAATTCCACACCAGTTTCTCCGGATATGACTGGATGAAACCGGAAATATCCGGTATTGTTTTGGCTAACTCAATCCCAGATATTGCTACAGCTTCTGTGTTTGTGTATTCCTGATATTATCCACGGACTTTATTATTTTGAATGTTTTTTTTATCAGGGAACATTTAATTTTGTGCTTGGAATCACCAATTGGTTCCACATGGAGACACCAGCTCTACATGCTTTTATTTTCTAGGGAGAAAGCTAGAGGAACTGCAGCAAACAACATGATATTTCTGTTTGTATCGGTGGTATTTTATGCACTTGCCTAACGAAAAGACTTTGCTTTTCTCCAAAACCATTTTTAATGTGATTTTTCTCGTTCCATTGCATATGAATTTCACACGACTTTGTCCAGCTATGACTGGATGAAACTGGAAATACCTGGTTTTGTTTTGGCTAACTCAATCCGAAATATTGTGAAAGCCTCTGTGTTTGTGTTTGCGGGATATTATCAATGGACTTTCTAGTTTTGAATGTTTTTATCAGGGAACATTTAATTTTGTACCGTTGAAGACTAATTGGTTCATCATGGGAACAGGAGCTCTACACATTCGTATTTTCGGGGGAGAAAACTAGATGAACTGCGGCAAACAAACATGATATTTATGTTGGTATAGATGACATTTTATGCACTTGCCTAACGAAAATACTTTGCCTTTCTCCAAAACAATTTTTACTCTGATTTTCTCGGTCCATTGCATACGAATGCCACACCACTTTGTACGGATATGACTGGATGTAACCGGAAATATCTGCTTTTGCTTGGCTAACTCAATCCCAGATATTGCTACAGCCTCTGTGTTTGTGTTTTCTGGATATTATCAACGGACTTTATTGTTTTGAATGTTTTTTATCAGGGAACATTTAGTTTTGTGCTTGGAAACACTACTTCATTCCACATGGAGACACCATCTCTACACATTCGTATTTTCTAGGGAGAAAGCTAGAGGAACAGCGGCAAACAATCGTGATATTTCTGTTTGTATCGATGGCATTTCATGCACTCATCTAAAGCAAAGACTTTGCTTTTCTCCAAACCATTTTTACTGTGATTTTCTCGGTCCACTGCATACAAATTCCACACCAGTTTGTCCGGATATGACTGGATGAAACCGGAAATATCCAGTTTTGTTTTGGATAACTCAATCCCAGATATTGCTACAGCCTTTGTGTTTGTCTCTACCTGGTATTATCCACGGACTTTATTGTTTTGAATTTTTTTAATCAGGAAACATTTAAGTTTAATCTTCGAAACACTAATTGTTTCCACATGGAGATTCCAGCTCTACACATTCGTATTTTCTAGGGAGAAACCTAGAGGAACTGGGGCAAACAAACATGATGTTGCTGTTTGTATAGATGACATTTTATGCACTTGCCTAACGAAAACTCTTTGCTTTTCTCTAAAACCTTTTTTACTGTGATTTTCTTGGTCCATTGCATAGGAATTCCAAACCACGTTTTCCGTATATGACTGGATGAAACCAGAACTATCCGGTTGTGTTTTGCTAACTCAATGCAAAATATGTTGAAAGCCTCTGTGTTTGTGTTTTCTGGATATTATCGATGGACTTTATTGTTTTGAATATTTTTATCAGGGAACATTTAATTTTGTAACGTAGAAACACTAAAGGTTCATCATGGGGACAGCAGCTCTACACATTCGTATTTTCTAGGGAGAAAGCTAGAGGAACGGCGGCAAACAAACATGATATTTCTGTTTGTATAGATGACATTTTATGCACTTTTCTAACGAAAAGACTTTGTTTTTCTCCAAAACCATTTTTAATGTGATTTTCTCTGTCCATTGCATACGAATTCCACACCAGTTTGTCTGGATATGACTGGATGAAACCGGAAATATCCGGGTTTTTTTTGGCTAACTCAATCCCAGATATTGCTACAGCCTGTGTGTTTGTGTATTCCTGATTTTATCCATGGATTTTATTGTTTTGAATGTTTTTTATCAGGGAACATTTAATTTGTGCTTGCCAACACTAATTGGCTCCGCATGCAGACACACTTTCTACGTATTCATATTTTCTAGGTAGAAAGCTAGAGGAACTGCCGCAAACAATCATGATATTTCTGTTTGTATCGATGACATTTTATGCACTTGCCTAACGAAAAGCCTTTGCTTTTCTCCAAAACCATTTTTAATCTGATTTTCTCGGTCCATTGCATATGAATTCCACACCAGTTTCTCCGGATATGACTGGATGAAACCTGAAATATCCGGTATTGTTTTGGCTAACTCAATCCCAGATATTGCTACAGCTTCTGTGTTTGTGTATTCCTGATATTATCCACGGACTTTATTATTTTGAATGTTTTTTTTTATCAGGGAACATTTAATTTTGTGCTTGGAATCACCAATTGGTTCCACATGGAGACACCAGCTCTACATGCTTTTATTTTCTAGGGAGAAAGCTAGAGGAACTGCGGCAAACAACATGATATTTCTGTTTGTATCGGTGGTATTTTATGCACTTGCCTAACGAAAAGACTTTGCTTTTCTCCAAAACCATTTTTAATGTGATTTTTCTCGTTCCATTGCATATGAATTTCACACGACTTTGTCCAGCTATGACTGGATGAAACTGGAAATACCTGGTTTTGTTTTGGCTAACTCAACCCGAAATATTGTGAAAGCCTCTGTGTTTGTGTTTGCGGGGTATTATCAATGGACTTTCTAGTTTTGAATGTTTTTATCAGGGAACATTTAATTTTGTACCGTTGAAGACTAATTGGTTCATCATGGGAACAGGAGCTCTACACATTCGTATTTTCGGGGGAGAAAACTAGACGAACTGCGGCAAACAAACATGATATTTATGTTGGTATAGATGACATTTTATGCACTTGCCTAACGAAAATACTTTGCCTTTCTCCAAAACAATTTTTACTCTGATTTTCTCGGTCCATTGCATACGAATGCCACACCACTTTGTACGGATATGACTGGATGTAACCGGAAATATCTGCTTTTGCTTGGCTAACTCAATCCCAGATATTGCTACAGCCTCTGTGTTTGTGTTTTCTGGATATTATCAACGGACTTTATTGTTTTGAATGTTTTTTATCAGGGAACATTTAGTTTTGTGCTTGGAAACACTACTTCATTCCACATGGAGACACCATCTCTACACATTCGTATTTTCTAGGGAGAAAGCTAGAGGAACAGCGGCAAACAATCGTGATATTTCTGTTTGTATCGATGGCATTTCATGCACTCATCTAAAGCAAAGACTTTGCTTTTCTCCAAACCATTTTTACTGTGATTTTCTCGGTCCACTGCATACAAATTCCACACCAGTTTGTCCGGATATGACTGGATGAAACCGGAAATATCCAGTTTTGTTTTGGATAACTCAATCCCAGATATTGCTACAGCCTTTGTGTTTGTCTCTACCTGGTATTATCCACGGACTTTATTGTTTTGAATTTTTTTAATCAGGAAACATTTAAGTTTAATCTTCGAAACACTAATTGTTTCCACATGGAGATTCCAGCTCTACACATTCGTATTTTCTAGGGAGAAACCTAGAGGAACTGGGGCAAACAAACATGATGTTGCTGTTTGTATAGATGACATTTTATGCACTTGCCTAACGAAAACTCTTTGCTTTTCTCTAAAACCTTTTTTACTGTGATTTTCTTGGTCCATTGCATAGGAATTCCAAACCACGTTTTCCGTATATGACTGGATGAAACCAGAAATATCCGGTTGTGTTTTGCTAACTCAATGCAAAATATGTTGAAAGCCTCTGTGTTTGTGTTTTCTGGATATTATCGATGGACTTTATTGTTTTGAATATTTTTATCAGGGAACATTTAATTTTGTAACGTAGAAACACTAAAGGTTCATCATGGGGACAGCAGCTCTACACATTCGTATTTTCTAGGGAGAAAGCTAGAGGAACGGCGGCAAACAAACATGATATTTCTGTTTGTATAGATGACATTTTATGCACTTTTCTAACGAAAAGACTTTGTTTTTCTCCAAAACCATTTTTAATGTGATTTTCTCTGTCCATTGCATACGAATTCCACACCAGTTTGTCCGGATATGACTGGATGAAACCGGAAATATCCGGGGTTTTTTTGGCTAACTCAATCCCAGATATTGCTACAGCCTGTGTGTTTGTGTATTCCTGATTTTATCCGTGGATTTTATTGTTTTGAATGTTTTTTATCAGGGAACATTTAATTTGTGCTTGCCAACACTAATTGGCTCCGCATGCAGACACACTTTCTACGTATTCATATTTTCTAGGTAGAAAGCTAGAGGAACTGCCGCAAACAATCATGATATTTCTGTTTGTATCGATGACATTTTATGCACTTGCCTAACGAAAAGCCTTTGCTTTTCTCCAAAACCATTTTTAATCTGATTTTCTCGGTCCATTGCATATGAATTCCACACCAGTTTCTCCGGATATGACTGGATGAAACCGGAAATATCCGGTATTGTTTTGGCTAACTCAATCCCAGATATTGCTACAGCTTCTGTGTTTGTGTATTCCTGATATTATCCACGGACTTTATTATTTTGAATGTTTTTTTTATCAGGGAACATTTAATTTTGTGCTTGGAATCACCAATTGGTTCCACATGGAGACACCAGCTCTACATGCTTTTATTTTCTAGGGAGAAAGCTAGAGGAACTGCAGCAAACAACATGATATTTCTGTTTGTATCGGTGGTATTTTATGCACTTGCCTAACGAAAAGACTTTGCTTTTCTCCAAAACCATTTTTAATGTGATTTTTCTCGTTCCATTGCATATGAATTTCACACGACTTTGTCCAGCTATGACTGGATGAAACTGGAAATACCTGGTTTTGTTTTGGCTAACTCAATCCGAAATATTGTGAAAGCCTCTGTGTTTGTGTTTGCGGGATATTATCAATGGACTTTCTAGTTTTGAATGTTTTTATCAGGGAACATTTAATTTTGTACCGTTGAAGACTAATTGGTTCATCATGGGAACAGGAGCTCTACACATTCGTATTTTCGGGGGAGAAAACTAGACGAACTGCGGCAAACAAACATGATATTTATGTTGGTATAGATGACATTTTATGCACTTGCCTAACGAAAATACTTTGCCTTTCTCCAAAACAATTTTTACTCTGATTTTCTCGGTCCATTGCATACGAATGCCACACCACTTTGTACGGATATGACTGGATGTAACCGGAAATATCTGCTTTTGCTTGGCTAACTCAATCCCAGATATTGCTACAGCCTCTGTGTTTGTGTTTTCTGGATATTATCAACGGACTTTATTGTTTTGAATGTTTTTTATCAGGGAACATTTAGTTTTGTGCTTGGAAACACTACTTCATTCCACATGGAGACACCATCTCTACACATTCGTATTTTCTAGGGAGAAAGCTAGAGGAACAGCGGCAAACAATCGTGATATTTCTGTTTGTATCGATGGCATTTCATGCACTCATCTAAAGCAAAGACTTTGCTTTTCTCCAAACCATTTTTACTGTGATTTTCTCGGTCCACTGCATACAAATTCCACACCAGTTTGTCCGGATATGACTGGATGAAACCGGAAATATCCAGTTTTGTTTTGGATAACTCAATCCCAGATATTGCTACAGCCTTTGTGTTTGTCTCTACCTGGTATTATCCACGGACTTTATTGTTTTGAATTTTTTTAATCAGGAAACATTTAAGTTTAATCTTCGAAACACTAATTGTTTCCACATGGAGATTCCAGCTCTACACATTCGTATTTTCTAGGGAGAAACCTAGAGGAACTGGGGCAAACAAACATGATGTTGCTGTTTGTATAGATGACATTTTATGCACTTGCCTAACGAAAACTCTTTGCTTTTCTCTAAAACCTTTTTTACTGTGATTTTCTTGGTCCATTGCATAGGAATTCCAAACCACGTTTTCCGTATATGACTGGATGAAACCAGAAATATCCGGTTGTGTTTTGCTAACTCAATGCAAAATATGTTGAAAGCCTCTGTGTTTGTGTTTTCTGGATATTATCGATGGACTTTATTGTTTTGAATATTTTTATCAGGGAACATTTAATTTTGTAACGTAGAAACACTAAAGGTTCATCATGGGGACAGCAGCTCTACACATTCGTATTTTCTAGGGAGAAAGCTAGAGGAACGGCGGCAAACAAACATGATATTTCTGTTTGTATAGATGACATTTTATGCACTTTTCTAACGAAAAGACTTTGTTTTTCTCCAAAACCATTTTTAATGTGATTTTCTCTGTCCATTGCATACGAATTCCACACCAGTTTGTCCGGATATGACTGGATGAAACCGGAAATATCCGGGGTTTTTTTGGCTAACTCAATCCCAGATATTGCTACAGCCTGTGTGTTTGTGTATTCCTGATTTTATCCGTGGATTTTATTGTTTTGAATGTTTTTTATCAGGGAACATTTAATTTGTGCTTGCCAACACTAATTGGCTCCGCATGCAGACACACTTTCTACGTATTCATATTTTCTAGGTAGAAAGCTAGAGGAACTGCCGCAAACAATCATGATATTTCTGTTTGTATCGATGACATTTTATGCACTTGCCTAACGAAAAGCCTTTGCTTTTCTCCAAAACCATTTTTAATCTGATTTTCTCGGTCCATTGCATATGAATTCCACACCAGTTTCTCCGGATATGACTGGATGAAACCGGAAATATCCGGTATTGTTTTGGCTAACTCAATCCCAGATATTGCTACAGCTTCTGTGTTTGTGTATTCCTGATATTATCCACGGATTTTATTATTTTGAATGTTTTTTTTTATCAGGGAACATTTAATTTTGTGCTTGGAATCACCAATTGGTTCCACATGGAGACACCAGCTCTACATGCTTTTATTTTCTAGGGAGAAAGCTAGAGGAACTGCAGCAAACAACATGATATTTCTGTTTGTATCGGTGGTATTTTATGCACTTGCCTAACGAAAAGACTTTGCTTTTCTCCAAAACCATTTTTAATGTGATTTTTCTCGTTCCATTGCATATGAATTTCACACGACTTTGTCCAGCTATGACTGGATGAAACTGGAAATACCTGGTTTTGTTTTGGCTAACTCAATCCGAAATATTGTGAAAGCCTCTGTGTTTGTGTTTGCGGGATATTATCAATGGACTTTCTAGTTTTGAATGTTTTTATCAGGGAACATTTAATTTTGTACCGTTGAAGACTAATTGGTTCATCATGGGAACAGGAGCTCTACACATTCGTATTTTCGGGGGAGAAAACTAGACGAACTGCGGCAAACAAACATGATATTTATGTTGGTATAGATGACATTTTATGCACTTGCCTAACGAAAATACTTTGCCTTTCTCCAAAACAATTTTTACTCTGATTTTCTCGGTCCATTGCATACGAATGCCACACCACTTTGTACGGATATGACTGGATGTAACCGGAAATATCTGCTTTTGCTTGGCTAACTCAATCCCAGATATTGCTACAGCCTCTGTGTTTGTGTTTTCTGGATATTATCAACGGACTTTATTGTTTTGAATGTTTTTTATCAGGGAACATTTAGTTTTGTGCTTGGAAACACTACTTCATTCCACATGGAGACACCATCTCTACACATTCGTATTTTCTAGGGAGAAAGCTAGAGGAACAGCGGCAAACAATCGTGATATTTCTGTTTGTATCGATGGCATTTCATGCACTCATCTAAAGCAAAGACTTTGCTTTTCTCTCTCCAAACCATTTTTACTGTGATTTTCTCGGTCCACTGCATACAAATTCCACACCAGTTTGTCCGGATATGACTGGATGAAACCGGAAATATCCAGTTTTGTTTTGGATAACTCAATCCCAGATATTGCTACAGCCTTTGTGTTTGTCTCTACCTGGTATTATCCACGGACTTTATTGTTTTGAATTTTTTTAATCAGGAAACATTTAAGTTTAATCTTCGAAACACTAATTGTTTCCACATGGAGATTCCAGCTCTACACATTCGTATTTTCTAGGGAGAAACCTAGAGGAACTGGGGCAAACAAACATGATGTTGCTGTTTGTATAGATGACATTTTATGCACTTGCCTAACGAAAACTCTTTGCTTTTCTCTAAAACCTTTTTTACTGTGATTTTCTTGGTCCATTGCATAGGAATTCCAAACCACGTTTTCCGTATATGACTGGATGAAACCAGAACTATCCGGTTGTGTTTTGCTAACTCAATGCAAAATATGTTGAAAGCCTCTGTGTTTGTGTTTTCTGGATATTATCGATGGACTTTATTGTTTTGAATATTTTTATCAGGGAACATTTAATTTTGTAACGTAGAAACACTAAAGGTTCATCATGGGGACAGCAGCTCTACACATTCGTATTTTCTAGGGAGAAAGCTAGAGGAACGGCGGCAAACAAACATGATATTTCTGTTTGTATAGATGACATTTTATGCACTTTTCTAACGAAAAGACTTTGTTTTTCTCCAAAACCATTTTTAATGTGATTTTCTCTGTCCATTGCATACGAATTCCACACCAGTTTGTCCGGATATGACTGGATGAAACCGGAAATATCCGGGTTTTTTTTGGCTAACTCAATCCCAGATATTGCTACAGCCTGTGTGTTTGTGTATTCCTGATTTTATCCGTGGATTTTATTGTTTTGAATGTTTTTTATCAGGGAACATTTAATTTGTGCTTGCCAACACTAATTGGCTCCGCATGCAGACACACTTTCTACGTATTCATATTTTCTAGGTAGAAAGCTAGAGG
The DNA here is from genome assembly GCF_033115175.1 of Lepus europaeus. Lineage (NCBI taxonomy): Eukaryota > Metazoa > Chordata > Mammalia > Lagomorpha > Leporidae > Lepus > Lepus europaeus. Next base: position 424,138 of record NW_026909019.1, on the reverse strand, counting down.
AACTGCCGCAAACAATCATGATATTTCTGTTTGTATCGATGACATTTTATGCACTTGCCTAATGAAAAGCCTTTGCTTTTCTCCAAAACCATTTTTAATCTGATTTTCTCGGTCCATTGCATATGAATTCCACACCAGTTTCTCCGGATATGACTGGATGAAACCGGAAATATCCGGTATTGTTTTGGCTAACTCAATCCCAGATATTGCTACAGCTTCTGTGTTTGTGTATTCCTGATATTATCCACGGACTTTATTATTTTGAATGTTTTTTTTATCAGGGAACATTTAATTTTGTGCTTGGACTCACCAATTGGTTCCACATGGAGACACCAGCTCTACATGCTTTTATTTTCTAGGGAGAAAGCTAGAGGAACTGCGGCAAACAACATGATATTTCTGTTTGTATCGGTGGTATTTTATGCACTTGCCTAACGAAAAGACTTTGCTTTTCTCCAAAACCATTTTTAATGTGATTTTTCTCGTTCCATTGCATATGAATTTCACACGACTTTGTCCAGCTATGACTGGATGAAACTGGAAATACCTGGTTTTGTTTTGGCTAACTCAATCCGAAATATTGTGAAAGCCTCTGTGTTTGTGTTTGCGGGATATTATCAATGGACTTTCTAGTTTTGAATGTTTTTATCAGGGAACATTTAATTTTGTACCGTTGAAGACTAATTGGTTCATCATGGGAACAGGAGCTCTACACATTCGTATTTTCGGGGGAGAAAACTAGACGAACTGCGGCAAACAAACATGATATTTATGTTGGTATAGATGACATTTTATGCACTTGCCTAACGAAAATACTTTGCCTTTCTCCAAAACAATTTTTACTCTGATTTTCTCGGTCCATTGCATACGAATGCCACACCACTTTGTACGGATATGACTGGATGTAACCGGAAATATCTGCTTTTGCTTGGCTAACTCAATCCCAGATATTGCTACAGCCTCTGTGTTTGTGTTTTCTGGATATTATCAACGGACTTTATTGTTTTGAATGTTTTTTATCAGGGAACATTTAATTTTGTAACGTAGAAACACTAAAGGTTCATCATGGGGACAGCAGCTCTACACATTCGTATTTTCTAGGGAGAAAGCTAGAGGAACGGCGGCAAACAAACATGATATTTCTGTTTGTATAGATGACATTTTATGCACTTTTCTAACGAAAAGACTTTGTTTTTCTCCAAAACCATTTTTAATGTGATTTTCTCTGTCCATTGCATACGAATTCCACACCAGTTTGTCCGGATATGACTGGATGAAACCGGAAATATCCGGGTTTTTTTTGGCTAACTCAATCCCAGATATTGCTACAGCCTGTGTGTTTGTGTATTCCTGATTTTATCCGTGGATTTTATTGTTTTGAATGTTTTTTATCAGGGAACATTTAATTTGTGCTTGCCAACACTAATTGGCTCCGCATGCAGACACACTTTCTACGTATTCATATTTTCTAGGTAGAAAGCTAGAGGAACTGCCGCAAACAATCATGATATTTCTGTTTGTATCGATGACATTTTATGCACTTGCCTAACGAAAAGCCTTTGCTTTTCTCCAAAACCATTTTTAATCTGATTTTCTCGGTCCATTGCATATGAATTCCACACCAGTTTCTCCGGATATGACTGGATGAAACCGGAAATATCCGGTATTGTTTTGGCTAACTCAATCCCAGATATTGCTACAGCTTCTGTGTTTGTGTATTCCTGATATTATCCACGGATTTTATTATTTTGAATGTTTTTTTTATCAGGGAACATTTAATTTTGTGCTTGGAATCACCAATTGGTTCCACATGGAGACACCAGCTCTACATGCTTTTATTTTCTAGGGAGAAAGCTAGAGGAACTGCAGCAAACAACATGATATTTCTGTTTGTATCGGTGGTATTTTATGCACTTGCCTAACGAAAAGACTTTGCTTTTCTCCAAAACCATTTTTAATGTGATTTTTCTCGTTCCATTGCATATGAATTTCACACGACTTTGTCCAGCTATGACTGGATGAAACTGGAAATACCTGGTTTTGTTTTGGCTAACTCAACCCGAAATATTGTGAAAGCCTCTGTGTTTGTGTTTGCGGGATATTATCAATGGACTTTCTAGTTTTGAATGTTTTTATCAGGGAACATTTAATTTTGTACCGTTGAAGACTAATTGGTTCATCATGGGAACAGGAGCTCTACACATTCGTATTTTCGGGGGAGAAAACTAGACGAACTGCGGCAAACAAACATGATATTTATGTTGGTATAGATGACATTTTATGCACTTGCCTAACGAAAATACTTTGCCTTTCTCCAAAACAATTTTTACTCTGATTTTCTCGGTCCATTGCATACGAATGCCACACCACTTTGTACGGATATGACTGGATGTAACTGGAAATATCTGCTTTTGCTTGGCTAACTCAATCCCAGATATTGCTACAGCCTCTGTGTTTGTGTTTTCTGGATATTATCAACGGACTTTATTGTTTTGAATGTTTTTTATCAGGGAACATTTAGTTTTGTGCTTGGAAACACTACTTCATTCCACATGGAGACACCATCTCTACACATTCGTATTTTCTAGGGAGAAAGCTAGAGGAACAGCGGCAAACAATCGTGATATTTCTGTTTGTATCGATGGCATTTCATGCACTCATCTAAAGCAAAGACTTTGCTTTTCTCCAAACCATTTTTACTGTGATTTTCTCGGTCCACTGCATACAAATTCCACACCAGTTTGTCCGGATATGACTGGATGAAACCGGAAATATCCAGTTTTGTTTTGGATAACTCAATCCCAGATATTGCTACAGCCTTTGTGTTTGTCTCTACCTGGTATTATCCACGGACTTTATTGTTTTGAATTTTTTTAATCAGGAAACATTTAAGTTTAATCTTCGAAACACTAATTGTTTCCACATGGAGATTCCAGCTCTACACATTCGTATTTTCTAGGGAGAAACCTAGAGGAACTGGGGCAAACAAACATGATGTTGCTGTTTGTATAGATGACATTTTATGCACTTGCCTAACGAAAACTCTTTGCTTTTCTCTAAAACCTTTTTTACTGTGATTTTCTTGGTCCATTGCATAGGAATTCCAAACCACGTTTTCCGTATATGACTGGATGAAACCAGAACTATCCGGTTGTGTTTTGCTAACTCAATGCAAAATATGTTGAAAGCCTCTGTGTTTGTGTTTTCTGGATATTATCGATGGACTTTATTGTTTTGAATATTTTTATCAGGGAACATTTAATTTTGTAACGTAGAAACACTAAAGGTTCATCATGGGGACAGCAGCTCTACACATTCGTATTTTCTAGGGAGAAAGCTAGAGGAACGGCGGCAAACAAACATGATATTTCTGTTTGTATAGATGACATTTTATGCACTTTTCTAACGAAAAGACTTTGTTTTTCTCCAAAACCATTTTTAATGTGATTTTCTCTGTCCATTGCATACGAATTCCACACCAGTTTGTCCGGATATGACTGGATGAAACCGGAAATATCCGGGTTTTTTTTGGCTAACTCAATCCCAGATATTGCTACAGCCTGTGTGTTTGTGTATTCCTGATTTTATCCGTGGATTTTATTGTTTTGAATGTTTTTTATCAGGGAACATTTAATTTGTGCTTGCCAACACTAATTGGCTCCGCATGCAGACACACTTTCTACGTATTCATATTTTCTAGGTAGAAAGCTAGAGGAACTGCCGCAAACAATCATGATATTTCTGTTTGTATCGATGACATTTTATGCACTTGCCTAACGAAAAGCCTTTGCTTTTCTCCAAAACCATTTTTAATCTGATTTTCTCGGTCCATTGCATATGAATTCCACACCAGTTTCTCCGGATATGACTGGATGAAACCGGAAATATCCGGTATTGTTTTGGCTAACTCAATCCCAGATATTGCTACAGCTTCTGTGTTTGTGTATTCCTGATATTATCCACGGACTTTATTATTTTGAATGTTTTTTTTATCAGGGAACATTTAATTTTGTGCTTGGACTCACCAATTGGTTCCACATGGAGACACCAGCTCTACATGCTTTTATTTTCTAGGGAGAAAGCTAGAGGAACTGCGGCAAACAACATGATATTTCTGTTTGTATCGGTGGTATTTTATGCACTTGCCTAACGAAAAGACTTTGCTTTTCTCCAAAACCATTTTTAATGTGATTTTTCTCGTTCCATTGCATATGAATTTCACACGACTTTGTCCAGCTATGACTGGATGAAACTGGAAATACCTGGTTTTGTTTTGGCTAACTCAACCCGAAATATTGTGAAAGCCTCTGTGTTTGTGTTTGCGGGATATTATCAATGGACTTTCTAGTTTTGAATGTTTTTATCAGGGAACATTTAATTTTGTACCGTTGAAGACTAATTGGTTCATCATGGGAACAGGAGCTCTACACATTCGTATTTTCGGGGGAGAAAACTAGACGAACTGCGGCAAACAAACATGATATTTATGTTGGTATAGATGACATTTTATGCACTTGCCTAACGAAAATACTTTGCCTTTCTCCAAAACAATTTTTACTCTGATTTTCTCGGTCCATTGCATACGAATGCCACACCACTTTGTACGGATATGACTGGATGTAACCGGAAATATCTGCTTTTGCTTGGCTAACTCAATCCCAGATATTGCTACAGCCTCTGTGTTTGTGTTTTCTGGATATTATCAACGGACTTTATTGTTTTGAATGTTTTTTATCAGGGAACATTTAGTTTTGTGCTTGGAAACACTACTTCATTCCACATGGAGACACCATCTCTACACATTCGTATTTTCTAGGGAGAAAGCTAGAGGAACAGCGGCAAACAATCGTGATATTTCTGTTTGTATCGATGGCATTTCATGCACTCATCTAAAGCAAAGACTTTGCTTTTCTCCAAACCATTTTTACTGTGATTTTCTCGGTCCACTGCATACAAATTCCACACCAGTTTGTCCGGATATGACTGGATGAAACCGGAAATATCCAGTTTTGTTTTGGATAACTCAATCCCAGATATTGCTACAGCCTTTGTGTTTGTCTCTACCTGGTATTATCCACGGACTTTATTGTTTTGAATTTTTTTAATCAGGAAACATTTAAGTTTAATCTTCGAAACACTAATTGTTTCCACATGGAGATTCCAGCTCTACACATTCGTATTTTCTAGGGAGAAACCTAGAGGAACTGGGGCAAACAAACATGATGTTGCTGTTTGTATAGATGACATTTTATGCACTTGCCTAACGAAAACTCTTTGCTTTTCTCTAAAACCTTTTTTACTGTGATTTTCTTGGTCCATTGCATAGGAATTCCAAACCACGTTTTCCGTATATGACTGGATGAAACCAGAACTATCCGGTTGTGTTTTGCTAACTCAATGCAAAATATGTTGAAAGCCTCTGTGTTTGTGTTTTCTGGATATTATCGATGGACTTTATTGTTTTGAATATTTTTATCAGGGAACATTTAATTTTGTAACGTAGAAACACTAAAGGTTCATCATGGGGACAGCAGCTCTACACATTCGTATTTTCTAGGGAGAAAGCTAGAGGAACGGCGGCAAACAAACATGATATTTCTGTTTGTATAGATGACATTTTATGCACTTTTCTAACGAAAAGACTTTGTTTTTCTCCAAAACCATTTTTAATGTGATTTTCTCTGTCCATTGCATACGAATTCCACACCAGTTTGTCCGGATATGACTGGATGAAACCGGAAATATCCGGGTTTTTTTTGGCTAACTCAATCCCAGATATTGCTACAGCCTGTGTGTTTGTGTATTCCTGATTTTATCCGTGGATTTTATTGTTTTGAATGTTTTTTATCAGGGAACATTTAATTTGTGCTTGCCAACACTAATTGGCTCCGCATGCAGACACACTTTCTACGTATTCATATTTTCTAGGTAGAAAGCTAGAGGAACTGCCGCAAACAATCATGATATTTCTGTTTGTATCGATGACATTTTATGCACTTGCCTAATGAAAAGCCTTTGCTTTTCTCCAAAACCATTTTTAATCTGATTTTCTCGGTCCATTGCATATGAATTCCACACCAGTTTCTCCGGATATGACTGGATGAAACCGGAAATATCCGGTATTGTTTTGGCTAACTCAATCCCAGATATTGCTACAGCTTCTGTGTTTGTGTATTCCTGATATTATCCACGGACTTTATTATTTTGAATGTTTTTTTTATCAGGGAACATTTAATTTTGTGCTTGGACTCACCAATTGGTTCCACATGGAGACACCAGCTCTACATGCTTTTATTTTCTAGGGAGAAAGCTAGAGGAACTGAGGCAAACAACATGATATTTCTGTTTGTATCGGTGGTATTTTATGCACTTGCCTAACGAAAAGACTTTGCTTTTCTCCAAAACCATTTTTAATGTGATTTTTCTCGTTCCATTGCATATGAATTTCACACGACTTTGTCCAGCTATGACTGGATGAAACTGGAAATACCTGGTTTTGTTTTGGCTAACTCAATCCGAAATATTGTGAAAGCCTCTGTGTTTGTGTTTGCGGGATATTATCAATGGACTTTCTAGTTTTGAATGTTTTTATCAGGGAACATTTAATTTTGTACCGTTGAAGACTAATTGGTTCATCATGGGAACAGGAGCTCTACACATTCGTATTTTCGGGGGAGAAAACTAGACGAACTGCGGCAAACAAACATGATATTTATGTTGGTATAGATGACATTTTATGCACTTGCCTAACGAAAATACTTTGCCTTTCTCCAAAACAATTTTTACTCTGATTTTCTCGGTCCATTGCATACGAATGCCACACCACTTTGTACGGATATGACTGGATGTAACCGGAAATATCTGCTTTTGCTTGGCTAACTCAATCCCAGATATTGCTACAGCCTCTGTGTTTGTGTTTTCTGGATATTATCAACGGACTTTATTGTTTTGAATGTTTTTTTATCAGGGAACATTTAGTTTTGTGCTTGGAAACACTACTTCATTCCACATGGAGACACCATCTCTACACATTCGTATTTTCTAGGGAGAAAGCTAGAGGAACAGCGGCAAACAATCGTGATATTTCTGTTTGTATCGATGGCATTTCATGCACTCATCTAAAGCAAAGACTTTGCTTTTCTCCAAACCATTTTTACTGTGATTTTCTCGGTCCACTGCATACAAATTCCACACCAGTTTGTCCGGATATGACTGGATGAAACCGGAAATATCCAGTTTTGTTTTGGATAACTCAATCCCAGATATTGCTACAGCCTTTGTGTTTGTCTCTACCTGGTATTATCCACGGACTTTATTGTTTTGAATTTTTTTAATCAGGAAACATTTAAGTTTAATCTTCGAAACACTAATTGTTTCCACATGGAGATTCCAGCTCTACACATTCGTATTTTCTAGGGAGAAACCTAGAGGAACTGGGGCAAACAAACATGATGTTGCTGTTTGTATAGATGACATTTTATGCACTTGCCTAACGAAAACTCTTTGCTTTTCTCTAAAACCTTTTTTACTGTGATTTTCTTGGTCCATTGCATAGGAATTCCAAACCACGTTTTCCGTATATGACTGGATGAAACCAGAACTATCCGGTTGTGTTTTGCTAACTCAATGCAAAATATGTTGAAAGCCTCTGTGTTTGTGTTTTCTGGATATTATCGATGGACTTTATTGTTTTGAATATTTTTATCAGGGAACATTTAATTTTGTAACGTAGAAACACTAAAGGTTCATCATGGGGACAGCAGCTCTACACATTCGTATTTTCTAGGGAGAAAGCTAGAGGAACGGCGGCAAACAAACATGATATTTCTGTTTGTATAGATGACATTTTATGCACTTTTCTAACGAAAAGACTTTGTTTTTCTCCAAAACCATTTTAATGTGATTTTCTCTGTCCATTGCATACGAATTCCACACCAGTTTGTCCGGATATGACTGGATGAAACCGGAAATATCCGGGTTTTTTTTGGCTAACTCAATCCCAGATATTGCTACAGCCTGTGTGTTTGTGTATTCCTGATTTTATCCGTGGATTTTATTGTTTTGAATGTTTTTTATCAGGGAACATTTAATTTGTGCTTGCCAACACTAATTGGCTCCGCATGCAGACACACTTTCTACGTATTCATATTTTCTAGGTAGAAAGCTAGAGGAACTGCCGCAAACAATCATGATATTTCTGTTTGTATCGATGACATTTTATGCACTTGCCTAACGAAAAGCCTTTGCTTTTCTCCAAAACCATTTTAATCTGATTTTCTCGGTCCATTGCATATGAATTCCACACCAGTTTCTCCGGATATGACTGGATGAAACCGGAAATATCCGGTATTGTTTTGGCTAACTCAATCCCAGATATTGCTACAGCTTCTGTGTTTGTGTATTCCTGATATTATCCACGGACTTTATTATTTTGAATGTTTTTTTTATCAGGGAACATTTAATTTTGTGCTTGGACTCACCAATTGGTTCCACATGGAGACACCAGCTCTACATGCTTTTATTTTCTAGGGAGAAAGCTAGAGGAACTGCGGCAAACAACATGATATTTCTGTTTGTATCGGTGGTATTTTATGCACTTGCCTAACGAAAAGACTTTGCTTTTCTCCAAAACCATTTTTAATGTGATTTTTCTCGTTCCATTGCATATGAATTTCACACGACTTTGTCCAGCTATGACTGGATGAAACTGGAAATACCTGGTTTTGTTTTGGCTAACTCAACCCGAAATATTGTGAAAGCCTCTGTGTTTGTGTTTGCGGGATATTATCAATGGACTTTCTAGTTTTGAATGTTTTTATCAGGGAACATTTAATTTTGTACCGTTGAAGACTAATTGGTTCATCATGGGAACAGGAGCTCTACACATTCGTATTTTCGGGGGAGAAAACTAGACGAACTGCGGCAAACAAACATGATATTTATGTTGGTATAGATGACATTTTATGCACTTGCCTAACGAAAATACTTTGCCTTTCTCCAAAACAATTTTTACTCTGATTTTCTCGGTCCATTGCATACGAATGCCACACCACTTTGTACGGATATGACTGGATGTAACCGGAAATATCTGCTTTTGCTTGGCTAACTCAATCCCAGATATTGCTACAGCCTCTGTGTTTGTGTTTTCTGGATATTATCAACGGACTTTATTGTTTTGAATGTTTTTTATCAGGGAACATTTAGTTTTGTGCTTGGAAACACTACTTCATTCCACATGGAGACACCATCTCTACACATTCGTATTTTCTAGGGAGAAAGCTAGAGGAACAGCGGCAAACAATCGTGATATTTCTGTTTGTATCGATGGCATTTCATGCACTCATCTAAAGCAAAGACTTTGCTTTTCTCCAAACCATTTTTACTGTGATTTTCTCGGTCCACTGCATACAAATTCCACACCAGTTTGTCCGGATATGACTGGATGAAACCGGAAATATCCAGTTTTGTTTTGGATAACTCAATCCCAGATATTGCTACAGCCTTTGTGTTTGTCTCTACCTGGTATTATCCACGGACTTTATTGTTTTGAATTTTTTTAATCAGGAAACATTTAAGTTTAATCTTCGAAACACTAATTGTTTCCACATGGAGATTCCAGCTCTACACATTCGTATTTTCTAGGGAGAAACCTAGAGGAACTGGGGCAAACAAACATGATGTTGCTGTTTGTATAGATGACATTTTATGCACTTGCCTAACGAAAACTCTTTGCTTTTCTCTAAAACCTTTTTTACTGTGATTTTCTTGGTCCATTGCATAGGAATTCCAAACCACGTTTTCCGTATATGACTGGATGAAACCAGAAATATCCGGTTGTGTTTTGCTAACTCAATGCAAAATATGTTGAAAGCCTCTGTGTTTGTGTTTTCTGGATATTATCGATGGACTTTATTGTTTTGAATATTTTTATCAGGGAACATTTAATTTTGTAACGTAGAAACACTAAAGGTTCATCATGGGGACAGCAGCTCTACACATTCGTATTTTCTAGGGAGAAAGCTAGAGGAACGGCGGCAAACAAACATGATATTTCTGTTTGTATAGATGACATTTTATGCACTTTTCTAACGAAAAGACTTTGTTTTTCTCCAAAACCATTTTTAATGTGATTTTCTCTGTCCATTGCATACGAATTCCACACCAGTTTGTCCGGATATGACTGGATGAAACCGGAAATATCCGGGTTTTTTTTGGCTAACTCAATCCCAGATATTGCTACAGCCTGTGTGTTTGTGTATTCCTGATTTTATCCGTGGATTTTATTGTTTTGAATGTTTTTTATCAGGGAACATTTAATTTGTGCTTGCCAACACTAATTGGCTCCGCATGCAGACACACTTTCTACGTATTCATATTTTCTAGGTAGAAAGCTAGAGGAACTGCCGCAAACAATCATGATATTTCTGTTTGTATCGATGACATTTTATGCACTTGCCTAACGAAAAGCCTTTGCTTTTCTCCAAAACCATTTTTAATCTGATTTTCTCGGTCCATTGCATATGAATTCCACACCAGTTTCTCCGGATATGACTGGATGAAACCGGAAATATCCGGTATTGTTTTGGCTAACTCAATCCCAGATATTGCTACAGCTTCTGTGTTTGTGTATTCCTGATATTATCCACGGACTTTATTATTTTGAATGTTTTTTTTATCAGGGAACATTTAATTTTGTGCTTGGACTCACCAATTGGTTCCACATGGAGACACCAGCTCTACATGCTTTTATTTTCTAGGGAGAAAGCTAGAGGAACTGAGGCAAACAACATGATATTTCTGTTTGTATCGGTGGTATTTTATGCACTTGCCTAACGAAAAGACTTTGCTTTTCTCCAAAACCATTTTTAATGTGATTTTTCTCGTTCCATTGCATATGAATTTCACACGACTTTGTCCAGCTATGACTGGATGAAACTGGAAATACCTGGTTTTGTTTTGGCTAACTCAATCCGAAATATTGTGAAAGCCTCTGTGTTTGTGTTTGCGGGATATTATCAATGGACTTTCTAGTTTTGAATGTTTTTATCAGGGAACATTTAATTTTGTACCGTTGAAGACTAATTGGTTCATCATGGGAACAGGAGCTCTACACATTCGTATTTTCGGGGGAGAAAACTAGACGAACTGCGGCAAACAAACATGATATTTATGTTGGTATAGATGACATTTTATGCACTTGCCTAACGAAAATACTTTGCCTTTCTCCAAAACAATTTTTACTCTGATTTTCTCGGTCCATTGCATACGAATGCCACACCACTTTGTACGGATATGACTGGATGTAACCGGAAATATCTGCTTTTGCTTGGCTAACTCAATCCCAGATATTGCTACAGCCTCTGTGTTTGTGTTTTCTGGATATTATCAACGGACTTTATTGTTTTGAATGTTTTTTTATCAGGGAACATTTAGTTTTGTGCTTGGAAACACTACTTCATTCCACATGGAGACACCATCTCTACACATTCGTATTTTCTAGGGAGAAAGCTAGAGGAACAGCGGCAAACAATCGTGATATTTCTGTTTGTATCGATGGCATTTCATGCACTCATCTAAAGCAAAGACTTTGCTTTTCTCCAAACCATTTTTACTGTGATTTTCTCGGTCCACTGCATACAAATTCCACACCAGTTTGTCCGGATATGACTGGATGAAACCGGAAATATCCAGTTTTGTTTTGGATAACTCAATCCCAGATATTGCTACAGCCTTTGTGTTTGTCTCTACCTGGTATTATCCACGGACTTTATTGTTTTGAATTTTTTTAATCAGGAAACATTTAAGTTTAATCTTCGAAACACTAATTGTTTCCACATGGAGATTCCAGCTCTACACATTCGTATTTTCTAGGGAGAAACCTAGAGGAACTGGGGCAAACAAACATGATGTTGCTGTTTGTATAGATGACATTTTATGCACTTGCCTAACGAAAACTCTTTGCTTTTCTCTAAAACCTTTTTTACTGTGATTTTCTTGGTCCATTGCATAGGAATTCCAAACCACGTTTTCCGTATATGACTGGATGAAACCAGAACTATCCGGTTGTGTTTTGCTAACTCAATGCAAAATATGTTGAAAGCCTCTGTGTTTGTGTTTTCTGGATATTATCGATGGACTTTATTGTTTTGAATATTTTTATCAGGGAACATTTAATTTTGTAACGTAGAAACACTAAAGGTTCATCATGGGGACAGCAGCTCTACACATTCGTATTTTCTAGGGAGAAAGCTAGAGGAACGGCGGCAAACAAACATGATATTTCTGTTTGTATAGATGACATTTTATGCACTTTTCTAACGAAAAGACTTTGTTTTTCTCCAAAACCATTTTTAATGTGATTTTCTCTGTCCATTGCATACGAATTCCACACCAGTTTGTCCGGATATGACTGGATGAAACCGGAAATATCCGGGGTTTTTTTGGCTAACTCAATCCCAGATATTGCTACAGCCTGTGTGTTTGTGTATTCCTGATTTTATCCGTGGATTTTATTGTTTTGAATGTTTTTTATCAGGGAACATTTAATTTGTGCTTGCCAACACTAATTGGCTCCGCATGCAGACACACTTTCTACGTATTCATATTTTCTAGGTAGAAAGCTAGAGGAACTGCCGCAAACAATCATGATATTTCTGTTTGTATCGATGACATTTTATGCACTTGCCTAACGAAAAGCCTTTGCTTTTCTCCAAAACCATTTTTAATCTGATTTTCTCGGTCCATTGCATATGAATTCCACACCAGTTTCTCCGGATATGACTGGATGAAACCGGAAATATCCGGTATTGTTTTGGCTAACTCAATCCCAGATATTGCTACAGCTTCTGTGTTTGTGTATTCCTGATATTATCCACGGACTTTATTATTTTGAATGTTTTTTTTATCAGGGAACATTTAATTTTGTGCTTGGACTCACCAATTGGTTCCACATGGAGACACCAGCTCTACATGCTTTTATTTTCTAGGGAGAAAGCTAGAGGAACTGCGGCAAACAACATGATATTTCTGTTTGTATCGGTGGTATTTTATGCACTTGCCTAACGAAAAGACTTTGCTTTTCTCCAAAACCATTTTTAATGTGATTTTTCTCGTTCCATTGCATATGAATTTCACACGACTTTGTCCAGCTATGACTGGATGAAACTGGAAATACCTGGTTTTGTTTTGGCTAACTCAATCCGAAATATTGTGAAAGCCTCTGTGTTTGTGTTTGCGGGATATTATCAATGGACTTTCTAGTTTTGAATGTTTTTATCAGGGAACATTTAATTTTGTACCGTTGAAGACTAATTGGTTCATCATGGGAACAGGAGCTCTACACATTCGTATTTTCGGGGGAGAAAACTAGACGAACTGCGGCAAACAAACATGATATTTATGTTGGTATAGATGACATTTTATGCACTTGCCTAACGAAAATACTTTGCCTTTCTCCAAAACAATTTTTACTCTGATTTTCTCGGTCCATTGCATACGAATGCCACACCACTTTGTACGGATATGACTGGATGTAACCGGAAATATCTGCTTTTGCTTGGCTAACTCAATCCCAGATATTGCTACAGCCTCTGTGTTTGTGTTTTCTGGATATTATCAACGGACTTTATTGTTTTGAATGTTTTTTATCAGGGAACATTTAGTTTTGTGCTTGGAAACACTACTTCATTCCACATGGAGACACCATCTCTACACATTCGTATTTTCTAGGGAGAAAGCTAGAGGAACAGCGGCAAACAATCGTGATATTTCTGTTTGTATCGATGGCATTTCATGCACTCATCTAAAGCAAAGACTTTGCTTTTCTCCAAACCATTTTTACTGTGATTTTCTCGGTCCACTGCATACAAATTCCACACCAGTTTGTCCGGATATGACTGGATGAAACCGGAAATATCCAGTTTTGTTTTGGATAACTCAATCCCAGATATTGCTACAGCCTTTGTGTTTGTCTCTACCTGGTATTATCCACGGACTTTATTGTTTTGAATTTTTTTAATCAGGAAACATTTAAGTTTAATCTTCGAAACACTAATTGTTTCCACATGGAGATTCCAGCTCTACACATTCGTATTTTCTAGGGAGAAACCTAGAGGAACTGGGGCAAACAAACATGATGTTGCTGTTTGTATAGATGACATTTTATGCACTTGCCTAACGAAAACTCTTTGCTTTTCTCTAAAACCTTTTTTACTGTGATTTTCTTGGTCCATTGCATAGGAATTCCAAACCACGTTTTCCGTATATGACTGGATGAAACCAGAACTATCCGGTTGTGTTTTGCTAACTCAATGCAAAATATGTTGAAAGCCTCTGTGTTTGTGTTTTCTGGATATTATCGATGGACTTTATTGTTTTGAATATTTTTATCAGGGAACATTTAATTTTGTAACGTAGAAACACTAAAGGTTCATCATGGGGACAGCAGCTCTACACATTCGTATTTTCTAGGGAGAAAGCTAGAGGAACGGCGGCAAACAAACATGATATTTCTGTTTGTATAGATGACATTTTATGCACTTTTCTAACGAAAAGACTTTGTTTTTCTCCAAAACCATTTTTAATGTGATTTTCTCTGTCCATTGCATACGAATTCCACACCAGTTTGTCCGGATATGACTGGATGAAACCGGAAATATCCGGGTTTTTTTTGGCTAACTCAATCCCAGATATTGCTACAGCCTGTGTGTTTGTGTATTCCTGATTTTATCCGTGGATTTTATTGTTTTGAATGTTTTTTATCAGGGAACATTTAATTTGTGCTTGCCAACACTAATTGGCTCCGCATGCAGACACACTTTCTACGTATTCATATTTTCTAGGTAGAAAGCTAGAGGAACTGCCGCAAACAATCATGATATTTCTGTTTGTATCGATGACATTTTATGCACTTGCCTAACGAAAAGCCTTTGCTTTTCTCCAAAACCATTTTTAATCTGATTTTCTCGGTCCATTGCATATGAATTCCACACCAGTTTCTCCGGATATGACTGGATGAAACCGGAAATATCCGGTATTGTTTTGGCTAACTCAATCCCAGATATTGCTACAGCTTCTGTGTTTGTGTATTCCTGATATTATCCACGGACTTTATTATTTTGAATGTTTTTTTTATCAGGGAACATTTAATTTTGTGCTTGGACTCACCAATTGGTTCCACATGGAGACACCAGCTCTACATGCTTTTATTTTCTAGGGAGAAAGCTAGAGGAACTGCGGCAAACAACATGATATTTCTGTTTGTATCGGTGGTATTTTATGCACTTGCCTAACGAAAAGACTTTGCTTTTCTCCAAAACCATTTTTAATGTGATTTTTCTCGTTCCATTGCATATGAATTTCACACGACTTTGTCCAGCTATGACTGGATGAAACTGGAAATACCTGGTTTTGTTTTGGCTAACTCAATCCGAAATATTGTGAAAGCCTCTGTGTTTGTGTTTGCGGGATATTATCAATGGACTTTCTAGTTTTGAATGTTTTTATCAGGGAACATTTAATTTTGTACCGTTGAAGACTAATTGGTTCATCATGGGAACAGGAGCTCTACACATTCGTATTTTCGGGGGAGAAAACTAGACGAACTGCGGCAAACAAACATGATATTTATGTTGGTATAGATGACATTTTATGCACTTGCCTAACGAAAATACTTTGCCTTTCTCCAAAACAATTTTTACTCTGATTTTCTCGATCCATTGCATACGAATGCCACACCACTTTGTACGGATATGACTGGATGTAACCGGAAATATCTGCTTTTGCTTGGCTAACTCAATCCCAGATATTGCTACAGCCTCTGTGTTTGTGTTTTCTGGATATTATCAACGGACTTTATTGTTTTGAATGTTTTTTATCAGGGAACATTTAGTTTTGTGCTTGGAAACACTACTTCATTCCACATGGAGACACCATCTCTACACATTCGTATTTTCTAGGGAGAAAGCTAGAGGAACAGCGGCAAACAATCGTGATATTTCTGTTTGTATCGATGGCATTTCATGCACTCATCTAAAGCAAAGACTTTGCTTTTCTCCAAACCATTTTTACTGTGATTTTCTCGGTCCACTGCATACAAATTCCACACCAGTTTGTCCGGATATGACTGGATGAAACCGGAAATATCCAGTTTTGTTTTGGATAACTCAATCCCAGATATTGCTACAGCCTTTGTGTTTGTCTCTACCTGGTATTATCCACGGACTTTATTGTTTTGAATTTTTTTAATCAGGAAACATTTAAGTTTAATCTTCGAAACACTAATTGTTTCCACATGGAGATTCCAGCTCTACACATTCGTATTTTCTAGGGAGAAACCTAGAGGAACTGGGGCAAACAAACATGATGTTGCTGTTTGTATAGATGACATTTTATGCACTTGCCTAACGAAAACTCTTTGCTTTTCTCTAAAACCTTTTTTACTGTGATTTTCTTGGTCCATTGCATAGGAATTCCAAACCACGTTTTCCGTATATGACTGGATGAAACCAGAACTATCCGGTTGTGTTTTGCTAACTCAATGCAAAATATGTTGAAAGCCTCTGTGTTTGTGTTTTCTGGATATTATCGATGGACTTTATTGTTTTGAATATTTTTATCAGGGAACATTTAATTTTGTAACGTAGAAACACTAAAGGTTCATCATGGGGACAGCAGCTCTACACATTCGTATTTTCTAGGGAGAAAGCTAGAGGAACGGCGGCAAACAAACATGATATTTCTGTTTGTATAGATGACATTTTATGCACTTTTCTAACGAAAAGACTTTGTTTTTCTCCAAAACCATTTTTAATGTGATTTTCTCTGTCCATTGCATACGAATTCCACACCAGTTTGTCCGGATATGACTGGATGAAACCGGAAATATCCGGGGTTTTTTTGGCTAACTCAATCCCAGATATTGCTACAGCCTGTGTGTTTGTGTATTCCTGATTTTATCCGTGGATTTTATTGTTTTGAATGTTTTTTATCAGGGAACATTTAATTTGTGCTTGCCAACACTAATTGGCTCCGCATGCAGACACACTTTCTACGTATTCATATTTTCTAGGTAGAAAGCTAGAGGAACTGCCGCAAACAATCATGATATTTCTGTTTGTATCGATGACATTTTATGCACTTGCCTAACGAAAAGCCTTTGCTTTTCTCCAAAACCATTTTTAATCTGATTTTCTCGGTCCATTGCATATGAATTCCACACCAGTTTCTCCGGATATGACTGGATGAAACCGGAAATATCCGGTATTGTTTTGGCTAACTCAATCCCAGATATTGCTACAGCTTCTGTGTTTGTGTATTCCTGATATTATCCACGGACTTTATTATTTTGAATGTTTTTTTTATCAGGGAACATTTAATTTTGTGCTTGGACTCACCAATTGGTTCCACATGGAGACACCAGCTCTACATGCTTTTATTTTCTAGGGAGAAAGCTAGAGGAACTGCGGCAAACAACATGATATTTCTGTTTGTATCGGTGGTATTTTATGCACTTGCCTAACGAAAAGACTTTGCTTTTCTCCAAAACCATTTTTAATGTGATTTTTCTCGTTCCATTGCATATGAATTTCACACGACTTTGTCCAGCTATGACTGGATGAAACTGGAAATACCTGGTTTTGTTTTGGCTAACTCAATCCGAAATATTGTGAAAGCCTCTGTGTTTGTGTTTGCGGGATATTATCAATGGACTTTCTAGTTTTGAATGTTTTTATCAGGGAACATTTAATTTTGTACCGTTGAAGACTAATTGGTTCATCATGGGAACAGGAGCTCTACACATTCGTATTTTCGGGGGAGAAAACTAGACGAACTGCGGCAAACAAACATGATATTTATGTTGGTATAGATGACATTTTATGCACTTGCCTAACGAAAATACTTTGCCTTTCTCCAAAACAATTTTTACTCTGATTTTCTCGGTCCATTGCATACGAATGCCACACCACTTTGTACGGATATGACTGGATGTAACCGGAAATATCTGCTTTTGCTTGGCTAACTCAATCCCAGATATTGCTACAGCCTCTGTGTTTGTGTTTTCTGGATATTATCAACGGACTTTATTGTTTTGAATGTTTTTTATCAGGGAACATTTAGTTTTGTGCTTGGAAACACTACTTCATTCCACATGGAGACACCATCTCTACACATTCGTATTTTCTAGGGAGAAAGCTAGAGGAACAGCGGCAAACAATCGTGATATTTCTGTTTGTATCGATGGCATTTCATGCACTCATCTAAAGCAAAGACTTTGCTTTTCTCCAAACCATTTTTACTGTGATTTTCTCGGTCCACTGCATACAAATTCCACACCAGTTTGTCCGGATATGACTGGATGAAACCGGAAATATCCAGTTTTGTTTTGGATAACTCAATCCCAGATATTGCTACAGCCTTTGTGTTTGTCTCTACCTGGTATTATCCACGGACTTTATTGTTTTGAATTTTTTTAATCAGGAAACATTTAAGTTTAATCTTCGAAACACTAATTGTTTCCACATGGAGATTCCAGCTCTACACATTCGTATTTTCTAGGGAGAAACCTAGAGGAACTGGGGCAAACAAACATGATGTTGCTGTTTGTATAGATGACATTTTATGCACTTGCCTAACGAAAACTCTTTGCTTTTCTCTAAAACCTTTTTTACTGTGATTTTCTTGGTCCATTGCATAGGAATTCCAAACCACGTTTTCCGTATATGACTGGATGAAACCAGAAATATCCGGTTGTGTTTTGCTAACTCAATGCAAAATATGTTGAAAGCCTCTGTGTTTGTGTTTTCTGGATATTATCGATGGACTTTATTGTTTTGAATATTTTTATCAGGGAACATTTAATTTTGTAACGTAGAAACACTAAAGGTTCATCATGGGGACAGCAGCTCTACACATTCGTATTTTCTAGGGAGAAAGCTAGAGGAACGGCGGCAAACAAACATGATATTTCTGTTTGTATAGATGACATTTTATGCACTTTTCTAACGAAAAGACTTTGTTTTTCTCCAAAACCATTTTTAATGTGATTTTCTCTGTCCATTGCATACGAATTCCACACCAGTTTGTCCGGATATGACTGGATGAAACCGGAAATATCCGGGTTTTTTTTGGCTAACTCAATCCCAGATATTGCTACAGCCTGTGTGTTTGTGTATTCCTGATTTTATCCGTGGATTTTATTGTTTTGAATGTTTTTTATCAGGGAACATTTAATTTGTGCTTGCCAACACTAATTGGCTCCGCATGCAGACACACTTTCTACGTATTCATATTTTCTAGGTAGAAAGCTAGAGGAACTGCCGCAAACAATCATGATATTTCTGTTTGTATCGATGACATTTTATGCACTTGCCTAACGAAAAGCCTTTGCTTTTCTCCAAAACCATTTTTAATCTGATTTTCTCGGTCCATTGCATATGAATTCCACACCAGTTTCTCCGGATATGACTGGATGAAACCGGAAATATCCGGTATTGTTTTGGCTAACTCAATCCCAGATATTGCTACAGCTTCTGTGTTTGTGTATTCCTGATATTATCCACGGACTTTATTATTTTGAATGTTTTTTTTATCAGGGAACATTTAATTTTGTGCTTGGACTCACCAATTGGTTCCACATGGAGACACCAGCTCTACATGCTTTTATTTTCTAGGGAGAAAGCTAGAGGAACTGCGGCAAACAACATGATATTTCTGTTTGTATCGGTGGTATTTTATGCACTTGCCTAACGAAAAGACTTTGCTTTTCTCCAAAACCATTTTTAATGTGATTTTTCTCGTTCCATTGCATATGAATTTCACACGACTTTGTCCAGCTATGACTGGATGAAACTGGAAATACCTGGTTTTGTTTTGGCTAACTCAACCCGAAATATTGTGAAAGCCTCTGTGTTTGTGTTTGCGGGATATTATCAATGGACTTTCTAGTTTTGAATGTTTTTATCAGGGAACATTTAATTTTGTACCGTTGAAGACTAATTGGTTCATCATGGGAACAGGAGCTCTACACATTCGTATTTTCGGGGGAGAAAACTAGACGAACTGCGGCAAACAAACATGATATTTATGTTGGTATAGATGACATTTTATGCACTTGCCTAACGAAAATACTTTGCCTTTCTCCAAAACAATTTTTACTCTGATTTTCTCGGTCCATTGCATACGAATGCCACACCACTTTGTACGGATATGACTGGATGTAACCGGAAATATCTGCTTTTGCTTGGCTAACTCAATCCCAGATATTGCTACAGCCTCTGTGTTTGTGTTTTCTGGATATTATCAACGGACTTTATTGTTTTGAATGTTTTTTATCAGGGAACATTTAGTTTTGTGCTTGGAAACACTACTTCATTCCACATGGAGACACCATCTCTACACATTCGTATTTTCTAGGGAGAAAGCTAGAGGAACAGCGGCAAACAATCGTGATATTTCTGTTTGTATCGATGGCATTTCATGCACTCATCTAAAGCAAAGACTTTGCTTTTCTCCAAACCATTTTTACTGTGATTTTCTCGGTCCACTGCATACAAATTCCACACCAGTTTGTCCGGATATGACTGGATGAAACCGGAAATATCCAGTTTTGTTTTGGATAACTCAATCCCAGATATTGCTACAGCCTTTGTGTTTGTCTCTACCTGGTATTATCCACGGACTTTATTGTTTTGAATTTTTTTAATCAGGAAACATTTAAGTTTAATCTTCGAAACACTAATTGTTTCCACATGGAGATTCCAGCTCTACACATTCGTATTTTCTAGGGAGAAACCTAGAGGAACTGGGGCAAACAAACATGATGTTGCTGTTTGTATAGATGACATTTTATGCACTTGCCTAACGAAAACTCTTTGCTTTTCTCTAAAACCTTTTTTACTGTGATTTTCTTGGTCCATTGCATAGGAATTCCAAACCACGTTTTCCGTATATGACTGGATGAAACCAGAAATATCCGGTTGTGTTTTGCTAACTCAATGCAAAATATGTTGAAAGCCTCTGTGTTTGTGTTTTCTGGATATTATCGATGGACTTTATTGTTTTGAATATTTTTATCAGGGAACATTTAATTTTGTAACGTAAGAAACACTAAAGGTTCATCATGGGGACAGCAGCTCTACACATTCGTATTTTCTAGGGAGAAAGCTAGAGGAACGGCGGCAAACAAACATGATATTTCTGTTTGTATAGATGACATTTTATGCACTTTTTTAACGAAAAGACTTTGTTTTTCTCCAAAACCATTTTTAATGTGATTTTCTCTGTCCATTGCATACGAATTCCACACCAGTTTGTCCGGATATGACTGGATGAAACCGGAAATATCCGGGTTTTTTTTGGCTAACTCAATCCCAGATATTGCTACAGCCTGTGTGTTTGTGTATTCCTGATTTTATCCGTGGATTTTATTGTTTTGAATGTTTTTTATCAGGGAACATTTAATTTGTGCTTGCCAACACTAATTGGCTCCGCATGCAGACACACTTTCTACGTATTCATATTTTCTAGGTAGAAAGCTAGAGGAACTGCTGCAAACAATCATGATATTTCTGTTTGTATCGATGACATTTTATGCACTTGCCTAACGAAAAGCCTTTGCTTTTCTCCAAAACCATTTTTAATCTGATTTTCTCGGTCCATTGCATATGAATTCCACACCAGTTTCTCCGGATATGACTGGATGAAACCGGAAATATCCGGTATTGTTTTGGCTAACTCAATCCCAGATATTGCTACAGCTTCTGTGTTTGTGTATTCCTGATATTATCCACGGACTTTATTATTTTGAATGTTTTTTTTATCAGGGAACATTTAATTTTGTGCTTGGACTCACCAATTGGTTCCACATGGAGACACCAGCTCTACATGCTTTTATTTTCTAGGGAGAAAGCTAGAGGAACTGCGGCAAACAACATGATATTTCTGTTTGTATCGGTGGTATTTTATGCACTTGCCTAACGAAAAGACTTTGCTTTTCTCCAAAACCATTTTTAATGTGATTTTTCTCGTTCCATTGCATATGAATTTCACACGACTTTGTCCAGCTATGACTGGATGAAACTGGAAATACCTGGTTTTGTTTTGGCTAACTCAACCCGAAATATTGTGAAAGCCTCTGTGTTTGTGTTTGCGGGATATTATCAATGGACTTTCTAGTTTTGAATGTTTTTATCAGGGAACATTTAATTTTGTACCGTTGAAGACTAATTGGTTCATCATGGGAACAGGAGCTCTACACATTCGTATTTTCGGGGGAGAAAACTAGACGAACTGCGGCAAACAAACATGATATTTATGTTGGTATAGATGACATTTTATGCACTTGCCTAACGAAAATACTTTGCCTTTCTCCAAAACAATTTTTACTCTGATTTTCTCGGTCCATTGCATACGAATGCCACACCACTTTGTACGGATATGACTGGATGTAACCGGAAATATCTGCTTTTGCTTGGCTAACTCAATCCCAGATATTGCTACAGCCTCTGTGTTTGTGTTTTCTGGATATTATCAACGGACTTTATTGTTTTGAATGTTTTTTATCAGGGAACATTTAGTTTTGTGCTTGGAAACACTACTTCATTCCACATGGAGACACCATCTCTACACATTCGTATTTTCTAGGGAGAAAGCTAGAGGAACAGCGGCAAACAATCGTGATATTTCTGTTTGTATCGATGGCATTTCATGCACTCATCTAAAGCAAAGACTTTGCTTTTCTCCAAACCATTTTTACTGTGATTTTCTCGGTCCACTGCATACAAATTCCACACCAGTTTGTCCGGATATGACTGGATGAAACCGGAAATATCCAGTTTTGTTTTGGATAACTCAATCCCAGATATTGCTACAGCCTTTGTGTTTGTCTCTACCTGGTATTATCCACGGACTTTATTGTTTTGAATTTTTTTAATCAGGAAACATTTAAGTTTAATCTTCGAAACACTAATTGTTTCCACATGGAGATTCCAGCTCTACACATTCGTATTTTCTAGGGAGAAACCTAGAGGAACTGGGGCAAACAAACATGATGTTGCTGTTTGTATAGATGACATTTTATGCACTTGCCTAACGAAAACTCTTTGCTTTTCTCTAAAACCTTTTTTACTGTGATTTTCTTGGTCCATTGCATAGGAATTCCAAACCACGTTTTCCGTATATGACTGGATGAAACCAGAAATATCCGGTTGTGTTTTGCTAACTCAATGCAAAATATGTTGAAAGCCTCTGTGTTTGTGTTTTCTGGATATTATCGATGGACTTTATTGTTTTGAATATTTTTATCAGGGAACATTTAATTTTGTAACGTAAGAAACACTAAAGGTTCATCATGGGGACAGCAGCTCTACACATTCGTATTTTCTAGGGAGAAAGCTAGAGGAACGGCGGCAAACAAACATGATATTTCTGTTTGTATAGATGACATTTTATGCACTTTTTTAACGAAAAGACTTTGTTTTTCTCCAAAACCATTTTTAATGTGATTTTCTCTGTCCATTGCATACGAATTCCACACCAGTTTGTCCGGATATGACTGGATGAAACCGGAAATATCCGGGTTTTTTTTGGCTAACTCAATCCCAGATATTGCTACAGCCTGTGTGTTTGTGTATTCCTGATTTTATCCGTGGATTTTATTGTTTTGAATGTTTTTTATCAGGGAACATTTAATTTGTGCTTGCCAACACTAATTGGCTCCGCATGCAGACACACTTTCTACGTATTCATATTTTCTAGGTAGAAAGCTAGAGGAACTGCTGCAAACAATCATGATATTTCTGTTTGTATCGATGACATTTTATGCACTTGCCTAACGAAAAGCCTTTGCTTTTCTCCAAAACCATTTTTAATCTGATTTTCTCGGTCCATTGCATATGAATTCCACACCAGTTTCTCCGGATATGACTGGATGAAACCGGAAATATCCGGTATTGTTTTGGCTAACTCAATCCCAGATATTGCTACAGCTTCTGTGTTTGTGTATTCCTGATATTATCCACGGACTTTATTATTTTGAATGTTTTTTTTATCAGGGAACATTTAATTTTGTGCTTGGACTCACCAATTGGTTCCACATGGAGACACCAGCTCTACATGCTTTTATTTTCTAGGGAGAAAGCTAGAGGAACTGCGGCAAACAACATGATATTTCTGTTTGTATCGGTGGTATTTTATGCACTTGCCTAACGAAAAGACTTTGCTTTTCTCCAAAACCATTTTTAATGTGATTTTTCTCGTTCCATTGCATATGAATTTCACACGACTTTGTCCAGCTATGACTGGATGAAACTGGAAATACCTGGTTTTGTTTTGGCTAACTCAATCCGAAATATTGTGAAAGCCTCTGTGTTTGTGTTTGCGGGATATTATCAATGGACTTTCTAGTTTTGAATGTTTTTATCAGGGAACATTTAATTTTGTACCGTTGAAGACTAATTGGTTCATCATGGGAACAGGAGCTCTACACATTCGTATTTTCGGGGGAGAAAACTAGACGAACTGCGGCAAACAAACATGATATTTATGTTGGTATAGATGACATTTTATGCACTTGCCTAACGAAAATACTTTGCCTTTCTCCAAAACAATTTTTACTCTGATTTTCTCGGTCCATTGCATACGAATGCCACACCACTTTGTACGGATATGACTGGATGTAACCGGAAATATCTGCTTTTGCTTGGCTAACTCAATCCCAGATATTGCTACAGCCTCTGTGTTTGTGTTTTCTGGATATTATCAACGGACTTTATTGTTTTGAATGTTTTTTATCAGGGAACATTTAGTTTTGTGCTTGGAAACACTACTTCATTCCACATGGAGACACCATCTCTACACATTCGTATTTTCTAGGGAGAAAGCTAGAGGAACAGCGGCAAACAATCGTGATATTTCTGTTTGTATCGATGGCATTTCATGCACTCATCTAAAGCAAAGACTTTGCTTTTCTCCAAACCATTTTTACTGTGATTTTCTCGGTCCACTGCATACAAATTCCACACCAGTTTGTCCGGATATGACTGGATGAAACCGGAAATATCCAGTTTTGTTTTGGATAACTCAATCCCAGATATTGCTACAGCCTTTGTGTTTGTCTCTACCTGGTATTATCCACGGACTTTATTGTTTTGAATTTTTTTAATCAGGAAACATTTAAGTTTAATCTTCGAAACACTAATTGTTTCCACATGGAGATTCCAGCTCTACACATTCGTATTTTCTAGGGAGAAACCTAGAGGAACTGGGGCAAACAAACATGATGTTGCTGTTTGTATAGATGACATTTTATGCACTTGCCTAACGAAAACTCTTTGCTTTTCTCTAAAACCTTTTTTACTGTGATTTTCTTGGTCCATTGCATAGGAATTCCAAACCACGTTTTCCGTATATGACTGGATGAAACCAGAACTATCCGGTTGTGTTTTGCTAACTCAATGCAAAATATGTTGAAAGCCTCTGTGTTTGTGTTTTCTGGATATTATCGATGGACTTTATTGTTTTGAATATTTTTATCAGGGAACATTTAATTTTGTAACGTAGAAACACTAAAGGTTCATCATGGGGACAGCAGCTCTACACATTCGTATTTTCTAGGGAGAAAGCTAGAGGAACGGCGGCAAACAAACATGATATTTCTGTTTGTATAGATGACATTTTATGCACTTTTCTAACGAAAAGACTTTGTTTTTCTCCAAAACCATTTTTAATGTGATTTTCTCTGTCCATTGCATACGAATTCCACACCAGTTTGTCCGGATATGACTGGATGAAACCGGAAATATCCGGGTTTTTTTTGGCTAACTCAATCCCAGATATTGCTACAGCCTGTGTGTTTGTGTATTCCTGATTTTATCCGTGGATTTTATTGTTTTGAATGTTTTTTATCAGGGAACATTTAATTTGTGCTTGCCAACACTAATTGGCTCCGCATGCAGACACACTTTCTACGTATTCATATTTTCTAGGTAGAAAGCTAGAGGAACTGCCGCAAACAATCATGATATTTCTGTTTGTATCGATGACATTTTATGCACTTGCCTAACGAAAAGCCTTTGCTTTTCTCCAAAACCATTTTTAATCTGATTTTCTCGGTCCATTGCATATGAATTCCACACCAGTTTCTCCGGATATGACTGGATGAAACCGGAAATATCCGGTATTGTTTTGGCTAACTCAATCCCAGATATTGCTACAGCTTCTGTGTTTGTGTATTCCTGATATTATCCACGGACTTTATTATTTTGAATGTTTTTTTTATCAGGGAACATTTAATTTTGTGCTTGGACTCACCAATTGGTTCCACATGGAGACACCAGCTCTACATGCTTTTATTTTCTAGGGAGAAAGCTAGAGGAACTGCGGCAAACAACATGATATTTCTGTTTGTATCGGTGGTATTTTATGCACTTGCCTAACGAAAAGACTTTGCTTTTCTCCAAAACCATTTTTAATGTGATTTTTCTCGTTCCATTGCATATGAATTTCACACGACTTTGTCCAGCTATGACTGGATGAAACTGGAAATACCTGGTTTTGTTTTGGCTAACTCAATCCGAAATATTGTGAAAGCCTCTGTGTTTGTGTTTGCGGGATATTATCAATGGACTTTCTAGTTTTGAATGTTTTTATCAGGGAACATTTAATTTTGTACCGTTGAAGACTAATTGGTTCATCATGGGAACAGGAGCTCTACACATTCGTATTTTCGGGGGAGAAAACTAGACGAACTGCGGCAAACAAACATGATATTTATGTTGGTATAGATGACATTTTATGCACTTGCCTAACGAAAATACTTTGCCTTTCTCCAAAACAATTTTTACTCTGATTTTCTCGGTCCATTGCATACGAATGCCACACCACTTTGTACGGATATGACTGGATGTAACCGGAAATATCTGCTTTTGCTTGGCTAACTCAATCCCAGATATTGCTACAGCCTCTGTGTTTGTGTTTTCTGGATATTATCAACGGACTTTATTGTTTTGAATGTTTTTTATCAGGGAACATTTAGTTTTGTGCTTGGAAACACTACTTCATTCCACATGGAGACACCATCTCTACACATTCGTATTTTCTAGGGAGAAAGCTAGAGGAACAGCGGCAAACAATCGTGATATTTCTGTTTGTATCGATGGCATTTCATGCACTCATCTAAAGCAAAGACTTTGCTTTTCTCCAAACCATTTTTACTGTGATTTTCTCGGTCCACTGCATACAAATTCCACACCAGTTTGTCCGGATATGACTGGATGAAACCGGAAATATCCAGTTTTGTTTTGGATAACTCAATCCCAGATATTGCTACAGCCTTTGTGTTTGTCTCTACCTGGTATTATCCACGGACTTTATTGTTTTGAATTTTTTTAATCAGGAAACATTTAAGTTTAATCTTCGAAACACTAATTGTTTCCACATGGAGATTCCAGCTCTACACATTCGTATTTTCTAGGGAGAAACCTAGAGGAACTGGGGCAAACAAACATGATGTTGCTGTTTGTATAGATGACATTTTATGCACTTGCCTAACGAAAACTCTTTGCTTTTCTCTAAAACCTTTTTTACTGTGATTTTCTTGGTCCATTGCATAGGAATTCCAAACCACGTTTTCCGTATATGACTGGATGAAACCAGAAATATCCGGTTGTGTTTTGCTAACTCAATGCAAAATATGTTGAAAGCCTCTGTGTTTGTGTTTTCTGGATATTATCGATGGACTTTATTGTTTTGAATATTTTTATCAGGGAACATTTAATTTTGTAACGTAGAAACACTAAAGGTTCATCATGGGGACAGCAGCTCTACACATTCGTATTTTCTAGGGAGAAAGCTAGAGGAACGGCGGCAAACAAACATGATATTTCTGTTTGTATAGATGACATTTTATGCACTTTTCTAACGAAAAGACTTTGTTTTTCTCCAAAACCATTTTTAATGTGATTTTCTCTGTCCATTGCATACGAATTCCACACCAGTTTGTCCGGATATGACTGGATGAAACCGGAAATATCCGGGTTTTTTTTGGCTAACTCAATCCCAGATATTGCTACAGCCTGTGTGTTTGTGTATTCCTGATTTTATCCGTGGATTTCATTGTTTTGAATGTTTTTTATCAGGGAACATTTAATTTGTGCTTGCAAACACTAATTGGCTCCGCATGCAGACACACTTTCTACGTATTCATATTTTCTAGGTAGAAAGCTAGAGGAACTGCCGCAAACAATCATGATATTTCTGTTTGTATCGATGACATTTTATGCACTTGCCTAACGAAAAGCCTTTGCTTTTCTCCAAAACCATTTTTAATCTGATTTTCTCGGTCCATTGCATATGAATTCCACACCAGTTTCTCCGGATATGACTGGATGAAACCGGAAATATCCGGTATTGTTTTGGCTAACTCAATCCCAGATATTGCTACAGCTTCTGTGTTTGTGTATTCCTGATATTATCCACGGACTTTATTATTTTGAATGTTTTTTTTATCAGGGAACATTTAATTTTGTGCTTGGAATCACCAATTGGTTCCACATGGAGACACCAGCTCTACATGCTTTTATTTTCTAGGGAGAAAGCTAGAGGAACTGCGGCAAACAACATGATATTTCTGTTTGTATCGGTGGTATTTTATGCACTTGCCTAACGAAAAGACTTTGCTTTTCTCCAAAACCATTTTTAATGTGATTTTTCTCGTTCCATTGCATATGAATTTCACACGACTTTGTCCAGCTATGACTGGATGAAACTGGAAATACCTGGTTTTGTTTTGGCTAACTCAATCCGAAATATTGTGAAAGCCTCTGTGTTTGTGTTTGCGGGATATTATCAATGGACTTTCTAGTTTTGAATGTTTTTATCAGGGAACATTTAATTTTGTACCGTTGAAGACTAATTGGTTCATCATGGGAACAGGAGCTCTACACATTCGTATTTTCGGGGGAGAAAACTAGACGAACTGCGGCAAACAAACATGATATTTATGTTGGTATAGATGACATTTTATGCACTTGCCTAACGAAAATACTTTGCCTTTCTCCAAAACAATTTTTACTCTGATTTTCTCGGTCCATTGCATACGAATGCCACACCACTTTGTACGGATATGACTGGATGTAACCGGAAATATCTGCTTTTGCTTGGCTAACTCAATCCCAGATATTGCTACAGCCTCTGTGTTTGTGTTTTCTGGATATTATCAACGGACTTTATTGTTTTGAATGTTTTTTATCAGGGAACATTTAGTTTTGTGCTTGGAAACACTACTTCATTCCACATGGAGACACCATCTCTACACATTCGTATTTTCTAGGGAGAAAGCTAGAGGAACAGCGGCAAACAATCGTGATATTTCTGTTTGTATCGATGGCATTTCATGCACTCATCTAAAGCAAAGACTTTGCTTTTCTCCAAACCATTTTTACTGTGATTTTCTCGGTCCACTGCATACAAATTCCACACCAGTTTGTCCGGATATGACTGGATGAAACCGGAAATATCCAGTTTTGTTTTGGATAACTCAATCCCAGATATTGCTACAGCCTTTGTGTTTGTCTCTACCTGGTATTATCCACGGACTTTATTGTTTTGAATTTTTTTAATCAGGAAACATTTAAGTTTAATCTTCAAAACACTAATTGTTTCCACATGGAGATTCCAGCTCTACACATTCGTATTTTCTAGGGAGAAACCTAGAGGAACTGGGGCAAACAAACATGATGTTGCTGTTTGTATAGATGACATTTTATGCACTTGCCTAACGAAAACTCTTTGCTTTTCTCTAAAACCTTTTTTACTGTGATTTTCTTGGTCCATTGCATAGGAATTCCAAACCACGTTTTCCGTATATGACTGGATGAAACCAGAAATATCCGGTTGAAAGCCTCTGTGTTTGTGTTTTCTGGATATTATCGATGGACTTTATTGTTTTGAATATTTTTATCAGGGAACATTTAATTTTGTAACGTAGAAACACTAAAGGTTCATCATGGGGACAGCAGCTCTACACATTCGTATTTTCTAGGGAGAAAGCTAGAGGAACGGCGGCAAACAAACATGATATTTCTGTTTGTATAGATGACATTTTATGCACTTTTCTAACGAAAAGACTTTGTTTTTCTCCAAAACCATTTTAATGTGATTTTCTCTGTCCATTGCATACGAATTCCACACCAGTTTGTCCGGATATGACTGGATGAAACCGGAAATATCCGGGTTTTTTTTGGCTAACTCAATCCCAGATATTGCTACAGCCTGTGTGTTTGTGTATTCCTGATTTTATCCGTGGATTTCATTTTTTTGAATGTTTTTTATCAGGGAACATTTAATTTGTGCTTGCCAACACTAATTGGCTCCGCATGCAGACACACTTTCTACGTATTCATATTTTCTAGGTAGAAAGCTAGAGGAACTGCCGCAAACAATCATGATATTTCTGTTTGTATCGATGACATTTTATGCACTTGCCTAACGAAAAGCCTTTGCTTTTCTCCAAAACCATTTTTAATCTGATTTTCTCGGTCCATTGCATATGAATTCCACACCAGTTTCTCCGGATATGACTGGATGAAACCGGAAATATCCGGTATTGTTTTGGCTAACTCAATCCCAGATATTGCTACAGCTTCTGTGTTTGTGTATTCCTGATATTATCCACGGACTTTATTATTTTGAATGTTTTTTTAATCAGGGAACATTTAATTTTGTGCTTGGAATCACCAATTGGTTCCACATGGAGACACCAGCTCTACATGCTTTTATTTTCTAGGGAGAAAGCTAGAGGAACTGCGGCAAACAACATGATATTTCTGTTTGTATCGGTGGTATTTTATGCACTTGCCTAACGAAAAGACTTTGCTTTTCTCCAAAACCATTTTTAATGTGATTTTTCTCGTTCCATTGCATATGAATTTCACACGACTTTGTCCAACTATGACTGGATGAAACTGGAAATACCTGGTTTTGTTTTGGCTAACTCAATCCGAAATATTGTGAAAGCCTCTGTGTTTGTGTTTGCGGGATATTATCAATGGACTTTCTAGTTTTGAATGTTTTTATCAGGGAACATTTAATTTTGTACCATTGAAGACTAATTGGTTCATCATGGGAACAGGAGCTCTACACATTCGTATTTTCGGGGGAGAAAACTAGACGAACTGCGGCAAACAAACATGATATTTATGTTGGTATAGATGACATTTTATGCACTTGCCTAACGAAAATACTTTGCCTTTCTCCAAAACAATTTTTACTCTGATTTTCTCGGTCCATTGCATACGAATGCCACACCACTTTGTACGGATATGACTGGATGTAACCGGAAATATCTGCTTTTGCTTGGCTAACTCAATCCCAGATATTGCTACAGCCTCTGTGTTTGTGTTTTCTGGATATTATCAACGGACTTTATTGTTTTGAATGTTTTTTATCAGGGAACATTTAGTTTTGTGCTTGGAAACACTACTTCATTCCACATGGAGACACCATCTCTACACATTCGTATTTTCTAGGGAGAAAGCTAGAGGAACAGCGGCAAACAATCGTGATATTTCTGTTTGTATCGATGGCATTTCATGCACTCATCTAAAGCAAAGACTTTGCTTTTCTCCAAACCATTTTTACTGTGATTTTCTCGGTCCACTGCATACAAATTCCACACCAGTTTGTCCGGATATGACTGGATGAAACCGGAAATATCCAGTTTTGTTTTGGATAACTCAATCCCAGATATTGCTACAGCCTTTGTGTTTGTCTCTACCTGGTATTATCCACGGACTTTATTGTTTTGAATTTTTTTAATCAGGAAACATTTAAGTTTAATCTTCAAAACACTAATTGTTTCCACATGGAGATTCCAGCTCTACACATTCGTATTTTCTAGGGAGAAACCTAGAGGAACTGGGGCAAACAAACATGATGTTGCTGTTTGTATAGATGACATTTTATGCACTTGCCTAACGAAAACTCTTTGCTTTTCTCTAAAACCTTTTTTACTGTGATTTTCTTGGTCCATTGCATAGGAATTCCAAACCACGTTTTCCGTATATGACTGGATGAAACCAGAAATATCCGGTTGTGTTTTGCTAACTCAATGCAAAATATGTTGAAAGCCTCTGTGTTTGTGTTTTCTGGATATTATCGATGGACTTTATTGTTTTGAATATTTTTATCAGGGAACATTTAATTTTGTAACGTAGAAACACTAAAGGTTCATCATGGGGACAGCAGCTCTACACATTCGTATTTTCTAGGGAGAAAGCTAGAGGAACGGCGGCAAACAAACATGATATTTCTGTTTGTATAGATGACATTTTATGCACTTTTCTAACGAAAAGACTTTGTTTTTCTCCAAAACCATTTTTAATGTGATTTTCTCTGTCCATTGCATACGAATTCCACACCAGTTTGTCCGGATATGACTGGATGAAACCGGAAATATCCGGGTTTTTTTTGGCTAACTCAATCCCAGATATTGCTACAGCCTGTGTGTTTGTGTATTCCTGATTTTATCCGTGGATTTCATTGTTTTGAATGTTTTTTATCAGGGAACATTTAATTTGTGCTTGCCAACACTAATTGGCTCCGCATGCAGACACACTTTCTACGTATTCATATTTTCTAGGTAGAAAGCTAGAGGAACTGCCGCAAACAATCATGATATTTCTGTTTGTATCGATGACATTTTATGCACTTGCCTAACAAAAAGCCTTTGCTTTTCTCCAAAACCATTTTTAATCTGATTTTCTCGGTCCATTGCATATGAATTCCACACCAGTTTCTCCGGATATGACTGGATGAAACCGGAAATATCCGGTATTGTTTTGGCTAACTCAATCCCAGATATTGCTACAGCTTCTGTGTTTGTGTATTCCTGATATTATCCACGGACTTTATTATTTTGAATGTTTTTTTTATCAGGGAACATTTAATTTTGTGCTTGGACTCACCAATTGGTTCCACATGGAGACACCAGCTCTACATGCTTTTATTTTCTAGGGAGAAAGCTAGAGGAACTGCGGCAAACAACATGATATTTCTGTTTGTATCGGTGGTATTTTATGCACTTGCCTAACGAAAAGACTTTGCTTTTCTCCAAAACCATTTTTAATGTGATTTTTCTCGTTCCATTGCATATGAATTTCACACGACTTTGTCCAGCTATGACTGGATGAAACTGGAAATACCTGGTTTTGTTTTGGCTAACTCAATCCGAAATATTGTGAAAGCCTCTGTGTTTGTGTTTGCGGGATATTATCAATGGACTTTCTAGTTTTGAATGTTTTTATCAGCGAACATTTAATTTTGTACCGTTGAAGACTAATTGGTTCATCATGGGAACAGGAGCTCTACACATTCGTATTTTCGGGGGAGAAAACTAGACGAACTGCGGCAAACAAACATGATATTTATGTTGGTATAGATGACATTTTATGCACTTGCCTAACGAAAATACTTTGCCTTTCTCCAAAACAATTTTTACTCTGATTTTCTCGGTCCATTGCATACGAATGCCACACCACTTTGTACGGATATGACTGGATGTAACCGGAAATATCTGCTTTTGCTTGGCTAACTCAATCCCAGATATTGCTACAGCCTCTGTGTTTGTGTTTTCTGGATATTATCAACGGACTTTATTGTTTTGAATGTTTTTTATCAGGGAACATTTAGTTTTGTGCTTGGAAACACTACTTCATTCCACATGGAGACACCATCTCTACACATTCGTATTTTCTAGGGAGAAAGCTAGAGGAACAGCGGCAAACAATCGTGATATTTCTGTTTGTATCGATGGCATTTCATGCACTCATCTAAAGCAAAGACTTTGCTTTTCTCCAAACCATTTTTACTGTGATTTTCTCGGTCCACTGCATACAAATTCCACACCAGTTTGTCCGGATATGACTGGATGAAACCGGAAATATCCAGTTTTGTTTTGGATAACTCAATCCCAGATATTGCTACAGCCTTTGTGTTTGTCTCTACCTGGTATTATCCACGGACTTTATTGTTTTGAATTTTTTTAATCAGGAAACATTTAAGTTTAATCTTCAAAACACTAATTGTTTCCACATGGAGATTCCAGCTCTACACATTCGTATTTTCTAGGGAGAAACCTAGAGGAACTGGGGCAAACAAACATGATGTTGCTGTTTGTATAGATGACATTTTATGCACTTGCCTAACGAAAACTCTTTGCTTTTCTCTAAAACCTTTTTTACTGTGATTTTCTTGGTCCATTGCATAGGAATTCCAAACCACGTTTTCCGTATATGACTGGATGAAACCAGAACTATCCGGTTGTGTTTTGCTAACTCAATGCAAAATATGTTGAAAGCCTCTGTGTTTGTGTTTTCTGGATATTATCGATGGACTTTATTGTTTTGAATATTTTTATCAGGGAACATTTAATTTTGTAACGTAGAAACACTAAAGGTTCATCATGGGGACAGCAGCTCTACACATTCGTATTTTCTAGGGAGAAAGCTAGAGGAACGGCGGCAAACAAACATGATATTTCTGTTTGTATAGATGACATTTTATGCACTTTTCTAACGAAAAGACTTTGTTTTTCTCCAAAACCATTTTTAATGTGATTTTCTCTGTCCATTGCATACGAATTCCACACCAGTTTGTCCGGATATGACTGGATGAAACCGGAAATATCCGGGTTTTTTTTGGCTAACTCAATCCCAGATATTGCTACAGCCTGTGTGTTTGTGTATTCCTGATTTTATCCGTGGATTTCATTTTTTTGAATGTTTTTTATCAGGGAACATTTAATTTGTGCTTGCCAACACTAATTGGCTCCGCATGCAGACACACTTTCTACGTATTCATATTTTCTAGGTAGAAAGCTAGAGGAACTGCCGCAAACAATCATGATATTTCTGTTTGTATCGATGACATTTTATGCACTTGCCTAACAAAAAGCCTTTGCTTTTCTCCAAAACCATTTTTAATCTGATTTTCTCGGTCCATTGCATATGAATTCCACACCAGTTTCTCCGGATATGACTGGATGAAACCGGAAATATCCGGTATTGTTTTGGCTAACTCAATCCCAGATATTGCTACAGCTTCTGTGTTTGTGTATTCCTGATATTATCCACGGACTTTATTATTTTGAATGTTTTTTTTATCAGGGAACATTTAATTTTGTGCTTGGACTCACCAATTGGTTCCACATGGAGACACCAGCTCTACATGCTTTTATTTTCTAGGGAGAAAGCTAGAGGAACTGCGGCAAACAACATGATATTTCTGTTTGTATCGGTGGTATTTTATGCACTTGCCTAACGAAAAGACTTTGCTTTTCTCCAAAACCATTTTTAATGTGATTTTTCTCGTTCCATTGCATATGAATTTCACACGACTTTGTCCAGCTATGACTGGATGAAACTGGAAATACCTGGTTTTGTTTTGGCTAACTCAATCCGAAATATTGTGAAAGCCTCTGTGTTTGTGTTTGCGGGATATTATCAATGGACTTTCTAGTTTTGAATGTTTTTATCAGCGAACATTTAATTTTGTACCGTTGAAGACTAATTGGTTCATCATGGGAACAGGAGCTCTACACATTCGTATTTTCGGGGGAGAAAACTAGACGAACTGCGGCAAACAAACATGATATTTATGTTGGTATAGATGACATTTTATGCACTTGCCTAACGAAAATACTTTGCCTTTCTCCAAAACAATTTTTACTCTGATTTTCTCGGTCCATTGCATACGAATGCCACACCACTTTGTACGGATATGACTGGATGTAACCGGAAATATCTGCTTTTGCTTGGCTAACTCAATCCCAGATATTGCTACAGCCTCTGTGTTTGTGTTTTCTGGATATTATCAACGGACTTTATTGTTTTGAATGTTTTTTATCAGGGAACATTTAGTTTTGTGCTTGGAAACACTACTTCATTCCACATGGAGACACCATCTCTACACATTCGTATTTTCTAGGGAGAAAGCTAGAGGAACAGCGGCAAACAATCGTGATATTTCTGTTTGTATCGATGGCATTTCATGCACTCATCTAAAGCAAAGACTTTGCTTTTCTCCAAACCATTTTTACTGTGATTTTCTCGGTCCACTGCATACAAATTCCACACCAGTTTGTCCGGATATGACTGGATGAAACCGGAAATATCCAGTTTTGTTTTGGATAACTCAATCCCAGATATTGCTACAGCCTTTGTGTTTGTCTCTACCTGGTATTATCCACGGACTTTATTGTTTTGAATTTTTTTAATCAGGAAACATTTAAGTTTAATCTTCAAAACACTAATTGTTTCCACATGGAGATTCCAGCTCTACACATTCGTATTTTCTAGGGAGAAACCTAGAGGAACTGGGGCAAACAAACATGATGTTGCTGTTTGTATAGATGACATTTTATGCACTTGCCTAACGAAAACTCTTTGCTTTTCTCTAAAACCTTTTTTACTGTGATTTTCTTGGTCCATTGCATAGGAATTCCAAACCACGTTTTCCGTATATGACTGGATGAAACCAGAAATATCCGGTTGAAAGCCTCTGTGTTTGTGTTTTCTGGATATTATCGATGGACTTTATTGTTTTGAATATTTTTATCAGGGAACATTTAATTTTGTAACGTAGAAACACTAAAGGTTCATCATGGGGACAGCAGCTCTACACATTCGTATTTTCTAGGGAGAAAGCTAGAGGAACGGCGGCAAACAAACATGATATTTCTGTTTGTATAGATGACATTTTATGCACTTTTCTAACGAAAAGACTTTGTTTTTCTCCAAAACCATTTTTAATGTGATTTTCTCTGTCCATTGCATACGAATTCCACACCAGTTTGTCCGGATATGACTGGATGAAACCGGAAATATCCGGGTTTTTTTTGGCTAACTCAATCCCAGATATTGCTACAGCCTGTGTGTTTGTGTATTCCTGATTTTATCCGTGGATTTCATTGTTTTGAATGTTTTTTATCAGGGAACATTTAATTTGTGCTTGCCAACACTAATTGGCTCCGCATGCAGACACACTTTCTACGTATTCATATTTTCTAGGTAGAAAGCTAGAGGAACTGCCGCAAACAATCATGATATTTCTGTTTGTATCGATGACATTTTATGCACTTGCCTAACAAAAAGCCTTTGCTTTTCTCCAAAACCATTTTTAATCTGATTTTCTCGGTCCATTGCATATGAATTCCACACCAGTTTCTCCGGATATGACTGGATGAAACCGGAAATATCCGGTATTGTTTTGGCTAACTCAATCCCAGATATTGCTACAGCTTCTGTGTTTGTGTATTCCTGATATTATCCACGGACTTTATTATTTTGAATGTTTTTTTTATCAGGGAACATTTAATTTTGTGCTTGGACTCACCAATTGGTTCCACATGGAGACACCAGCTCTACATGCTTTTATTTTCTAGGGAGAAAGCTAGAGGAACTGCGGCAAACAACATGATATTTCTGTTTGTATCGGTGGTATTTTATGCACTTGCCTAACGAAAAGACTTTGCTTTTCTCCAAAACCATTTTTAATGTGATTTTTCTCGTTCCATTGCATATGAATTTCACACGACTTTGTCCAGCTATGACTGGATGAAACTGGAAATACCTGGTTTTGTTTTGGCTAACTCAATCCGAAATATTGTGAAAGCCTCTGTGTTTGTGTTTGCGGGATATTATCAATGGACTTTCTAGTTTTGAATGTTTTTATCAGGGAACATTTAATTTTGTACCGTTGAAGACTAATTGGTTCATCATGGGAACAGGAGCTCTACACATTCGTATTTTCGGGGGAGAAAACTAGACGAACTGCGGCAAACAAACATGATATTTATGTTGGTATAGATGACATTTTATGCACTTGCCTAACGAAAATACTTTGCCTTTCTCCAAAACAATTTTTACTCTGATTTTCTCGGTCCATTGCATACGAATGCCACACCACTTTGTACGGATATGACTGGATGTAACCGGAAATATCTGCTTTTGCTTGGCTAACTCAATCCCAGATATTGCTACAGCCTCTGTGTTTGTGTTTTCTGGATATTATCAACGGACTTTATTGTTTTGAATGTTTTTTATCAGGGAACATTTAGTTTTGTGCTTGGAAACACTACTTCATTCCACATGGAGACACCATCTCTACACATTCGTATTTTCTAGGGAGAAAGCTAGAGGAACAGCGGCAAACAATCGTGATATTTCTGTTTGTATCGATGGCATTTCATGCACTCATCTAAAGCAAAGACTTTGCTTTTCTCCAAACCATTTTTACTGTGATTTTCTCGGTCCACTGCATACAAATTCCACACCAGTTTGTCCGGATATGACTGGATGAAACCGGAAATATCCAGTTTTGTTTTGGATAACTCAATCCCAGATATTGCTACAGCCTTTGTGTTTGTCTCTACCTGGTATTATCCACGGACTTTATTGTTTTGAATTTTTTTAATCAGGAAACATTTAAGTTTAATCTTCAAAACACTAATTGTTTCCACATGGAGATTCCAGCTCTACACATTCGTATTTTCTAGGGAGAAACCTAGAGGAACTGGGGCAAACAAACATGATGTTGCTGTTTGTATAGATGACATTTTATGCACTTGCCTAACGAAAACTCTTTGCTTTTCTCTAAAACCTTTTTTACTGTGATTTTCTTGGTCCATTGCATAGGAATTCCAAACCACGTTTTCCGTATATGACTGGATGAAACCAGAAATATCCGGTTGAAAGCCTCTGTGTTTGTGTTTTCTGGATATTATCGATGGACTTTATTGTTTTGAATATTTTTATCAGGGAACATTTAATTTTGTAACGTAGAAACACTAAAGGTTCATCATGGGGACAGCAGCTCTACACATTCGTATTTTCTAGGGAGAAAGCTAGAGGAACG
Organism: Lepus europaeus; assembly: GCF_033115175.1. Lineage (NCBI taxonomy): Eukaryota > Metazoa > Chordata > Mammalia > Lagomorpha > Leporidae > Lepus > Lepus europaeus. The sequence goes on along the minus strand of NW_026909019.1, from coordinate 385,231 downwards.
GCGGCAAACAAACATGATATTTCTGTTTGTATAGATGACATTTTATGCACTTTTCTAACGAAAAGACTTTGTTTTTCTCCAAAACCATTTTTAATGTGATTTTCTCTGTCCATTGCATACGAATTCCACACCAGTTTGTCCGGATATGACTGGATGAAACCGGAAATATCCGGGTTTTTTTTGGCTAACTCAATCCCAGATATTGCTACAGCCTGTGTGTTTGTGTATTCCTGATTTTATCCGTGGATTTCATTGTTTTGAATGTTTTTTATCAGGGAACATTTAATTTGTGCTTGCCAACACTAATTGGCTCCGCATGCAGACACACTTTCTACGTATTCATATTTTCTAGGTAGAAAGCTAGAGGAACTGCCGCAAACAATCATGATATTTCTGTTTGTATCGATGACATTTTATGCACTTGCCTAACGAAAAGCCTTTGCTTTTCTCCAAAACCATTTTTAATCTGATTTTCTCGGTCCATTGCATATGAATTCCACACCAGTTTCTCCGGATATGACTGGATGAAACCGGAAATATCCGGTATTGTTTTGGCTAACTCAATCCCAGATATTGCTACAGCTTCTGTGTTTGTGTATTCCTGATATTATCCACGGACTTTATTATTTTGAATGTTTTTTTTATCAGGGAACATTTAATTTTGTGCTTGGACTCACCAATTGGTTCCACATGGAGACACCAGCTCTACATGCTTTTATTTTCTAGGGAGAAAGCTAGAGGAACTGCGGCAAACAACATGATATTTCTGTTTGTATCGGTGGTATTTTATGCACTTGCCTAACGAAAAGACTTTGCTTTTCTCCAAAACCATTTTTAATGTGATTTTTCTCGTTCCATTGCATATGAATTTCACACGACTTTGTCCAGCTATGACTGGATGAAACTGGAAATACCTGGTTTTGTTTTGGCTAACTCAATCCGAAATATTGTGAAAGCCTCTGTGTTTGTGTTTGCGGGATATTATCAATGGACTTTCTAGTTTTGAATGTTTTTATCAGGGAACATTTAATTTTGTACCGTTGAAGACTAATTGGTTCATCATGGGAACAGGAGCTCTACACATTCGTATTTTCGGGGGAGAAAACTAGACGAACTGCGGCAAACAAACATGATATTTATGTTGGTATAGATGACATTTTATGCACTTGCCTAACGAAAATACTTTGCCTTTCTCCAAAACAATTTTTACTCTGATTTTCTCGGTCCATTGCATACGAATGCCACACCACTTTGTACGGATATGACTGGATGTAACCGGAAATATCTGCTTTTGCTTGGCTAACTCAATCCCAGATATTGCTACAGCCTCTGTGTTTGTGTTTTCTGGATATTATCAACGGACTTTATTGTTTTGAATGTTTTTTATCAGGGAACATTTAGTTTTGTGCTTGGAAACACTACTTCATTCCACATGGAGACACCATCTCTACACATTCGTATTTTCTAGGGAGAAAGCTAGAGGAACAGCGGCAAACAATCGTGATATTTCTGTTTGTATCGATGGCATTTCATGCACTCATCTAAAGCAAAGACTTTGCTTTTCTCCAAACCATTTTTACTGTGATTTTCTCGGTCCACTGCATACAAATTCCACACCAGTTTGTCCGGATATGACTGGATGAAACCGGAAATATCCAGTTTTGTTTTGGATAACTCAATCCCAGATATTGCTACAGCCTTTGTGTTTGTCTCTACCTGGTATTATCCACGGACTTTATTGTTTTGAATTTTTTTAATCAGGAAACATTTAAGTTTAATCTTCGAAACACTAATTGTTTCCACATGGAGATTCCAGCTCTACACATTCGTATTTTCTAGGGAGAAACCTAGAGGAACTGGGGCAAACAAACATGATGTTGCTGTTTGTATAGATGACATTTTATGCACTTGCCTAACGAAAACTCTTTGCTTTTCTCTAAAACCTTTTTTACTGTGATTTTCTTGGTCCATTGCATAGGAATTCCAAACCACGTTTTCCGTATATGACTGGATGAAACCAGAAATATCCGGTTGTGTTTTGCTAACTCAATGCAAAATATGTTGAAAGCCTCTGTGTTTGTGTTTTCTGGATATTATCGATGGACTTTATTGTTTTGAATGTTTTTTATCAGGGAACATTTAATTTTGTAACGTAGAAACACTAAAGGTTCATCATGGGGACAGCAGCTCTACACATTCGTATTTTCTAGGGAGAAAGCTAGAGGAACGGCGGCAAACAAACATGATATTTCTGTTTGTATAGATGACATTTTATGCACTTTTCTAACGAAAAGACTTTGTTTTTCTCCAAAACCATTTTTAATGTGATTTTCTCTGTCCATTGCATACGAATTCCACACCAGTTTGTCCGGATATGACTGGATGAAACCGGAAATATCCGGGTTTTTTTTGGCTAACTCAATCCCAGATATTGCTACAGCCTGTGTGTTTGTGTATTCCTGATTTTATCCGTGGATTTTATTGTTTTGAATGTTTTTTATCAGGGAACATTTAATTTGTGCTTGCCAACACTAATTGGCTCCGCATGCAGACACACTTTCTACGTATTCATATTTTCTAGGTAGAAAGCTAGAGGAACTGCCGCAAACAATCATGATATTTCTGTTTGTATCGATGACATTTTATGCACTTGCCTAACGAAAAGCCTTTGCTTTTCTCCAAAACCATTTTTAATCTGATTTTCTCGGTCCATTGCATATGAATTCCACACCAGTTTCTCCGGATATGACTGGATGAAACCGGAAATATCCGGTATTGTTTTGGCTAACTCAATCCCAGATATTGCTACAGCTTCTGTGTTTGTGTATTCCTGATATTATCCACGGACTTTATTATTTTGAATGTTTTTTTTATCAGGGAACATTTAATTTTGTGCTTGGACTCACCAATTGGTTCCACATGGAGACACCAGCTCTACATGCTTTTATTTTCTAGGGAGAAAGCTAGAGGAACTGCGGCAAACAACATGATATTTCTGTTTGTATCGGTGGTATTTTATGCACTTGCCTAACGAAAAGACTTTGCTTTTCTCCAAAACCATTTTTAATGTGATTTTTCTCGTTCCATTGCATATGAATTTCACACGACTTTGTCCAGCTATGACTGGATGAAACTGGAAATACCTGGTTTTGTTTTGGCTAACTCAATCCGAAATATTGTGAAAGCCTCTGTGTTTGTGTTTGCGGGATATTATCAATGGACTTTCTAGTTTTGAATGTTTTTATCAGGGAACATTTAATTTTGTACCGTTGAAGACTAATTGGTTCATCATGGGAACAGGAGCTCTACACATTCGTATTTTCGGGGGAGAAAACTAGACGAACTGCGGCAAACAAACATGATATTTATGTTGGTATAGATGACATTTTATGCACTTGCCTAACGAAAATACTTTGCCTTTCTCCAAAACAATTTTTACTCTGATTTTCTCGGTCCATTGCATACGAATGCCACACCACTTTGTACGGATATGACTGGATGTAACCGGAAATATCTGCTTTTGCTTGGCTAACTCAATCCCAGATATTGCTACAGCCTCTGTGTTTGTGTTTTCTGGATATTATCAACGGACTTTATTGTTTTGAATGTTTTTTATCAGGGAACATTTAGTTTTGTGCTTGGAAACACTACTTCATTCCACATGGAGACACCATCTCTACACATTCGTATTTTCTAGGGAGAAAGCTAGAGGAACAGCGGCAAACAATCGTGATATTTCTGTTTGTATCGATGGCATTTCATGCACTCATCTAAAGCAAAGACTTTGCTTTTCTCCAAACCATTTTTACTGTGATTTTCTCGGTCCACTGCATACAAATTCCACACCAGTTTGTCCGGATATGACTGGATGAAACCGGAAATATCCAGTTTTGTTTTGGATAACTCAATCCCAGATATTGCTACAGCCTTTGTGTTTGTCTCTACCTGGTATTATCCACGGACTTTATTGTTTTGAATTTTTTTAATCAGGAAACATTTAAGTTTAATCTTCAAAACACTAATTGTTTCCACATGGAGATTCCAGCTCTACACATTCGTATTTTCTAGGGAGAAACCTAGAGGAACTGGGGCAAACAAACATGATGTTGCTGTTTGTATAGATGACATTTTATGCACTTGCCTAACGAAAACTCTTTGCTTTTCTCTAAAACCTTTTTTACTGTGATTTTCTTGGTCCATTGCATAGGAATTCCAAACCACGTTTTCCGTATATGACTGGATGAAACCAGAAATATCCGGTTGAAAGCCTCTGTGTTTGTGTTTTCTGGATATTATCGATGGACTTTATTGTTTTGAATATTTTTATCAGGGAACATTTAATTTTGTAACGTAGAAACACTAAAGGTTCATCATGGGGACAGCAGCTCTACACATTCGTATTTTCTAGGGAGAAAGCTAGAGGAACGGCGGCAAACAAACATGATATTTCTGTTTGTATAGATGACATTTTATGCACTTTTCTAACGAAAAGACTTTGTTTTTCTCCAAAACCATTTTTAATGTGATTTTCTCTGTCCATTGCATACGAATTCCACACCAGTTTGTCCGGATATGACTGGATGAAACCGGAAATATCCGGGTTTTTTTTGGCTAACTCAATCCCAGATATTGCTACAGCCTGTGTGTTTGTGTATTCCTGATTTTATCCGTGGATTTCATTGTTTTGAATGTTTTTTATCAGGGAACATTTAATTTGTGCTTGCCAACACTAATTGGCTCCGCATGCAGACACACTTTCTACGTATTCATATTTTCTAGGTAGAAAGCTAGAGGAACTGCCGCAAACAATCATGATATTTCTGTTTGTATCGATGACATTTTATGCACTTGCCTAACGAAAAGCCTTTGCTTTTCTCCAAAACCATTTTTAATCTGATTTTCTCGGTCCATTGCATATGAATTCCACACCAGTTTCTCCGGATATGACTGGATGAAACCGGAAATATCCGGTATTGTTTTGGCTAACTCAATCCCAGATATTGCTACAGCTTCTGTGTTTGTGTATTCCTGATATTATCCACGGACTTTATTATTTTGAATGTTTTTTTTATCAGGGAACATTTAATTTTGTGCTTGGACTCACCAATTGGTTCCACATGGAGACACCAGCTCTACATGCTTTTATTTTCTAGGGAGAAAGCTAGAGGAACTGCGGCAAACAACATGATATTTCTGTTTGTATCGGTGGTATTTTATGCACTTGCCTAACGAAAAGACTTTGCTTTTCTCCAAAACCATTTTTAATGTGATTTTTCTCGTTCCATTGCATATGAATTTCACACGACTTTGTCCAGCTATGACTGGATGAAACTGGAAATACCTGGTTTTGTTTTGGCTAACTCAATCCGAAATATTGTGAAAGCCTCTGTGTTTGTGTTTGCGGGATATTATCAATGGACTTTCTAGTTTTGAATGTTTTTATCAGGGAACATTTAATTTTGTACCGTTGAAGACTAATTGGTTCATCATGGGAACAGGAGCTCTACACATTCGTATTTTCGGGGGAGAAAACTAGACGAACTGCGGCAAACAAACATGATATTTATGTTGGTATAGATGACATTTTATGCACTTGCCTAACGAAAATACTTTGCCTTTCTCCAAAACAATTTTTACTCTGATTTTCTCGGTCCATTGCATACGAATGCCACACCACTTTGTACGGATATGACTGGATGTAACCGGAAATATCTGCTTTTGCTTGGCTAACTCAATCCCAGATATTGCTACAGCCTCTGTGTTTGTGTTTTCTGGATATTATCAACGGACTTTATTGTTTTGAATGTTTTTTATCAGGGAACATTTAGTTTTGTGCTTGGAAACACTACTTCATTCCACATGGAGACACCATCTCTACACATTCGTATTTTCTAGGGAGAAAGCTAGAGGAACAGCGGCAAACAATCGTGATATTTCTGTTTGTATCGATGGCATTTCATGCACTCATCTAAAGCAAAGACTTTGCTTTTCTCCAAACCATTTTTACTGTGATTTTCTCGGTCCACTGCATACAAATTCCACACCAGTTTGTCCGGATATGACTGGATGAAACCGGAAATATCCAGTTTTGTTTTGGATAACTCAATCCCAGATATTGCTACAGCCTTTGTGTTTGTCTCTACCTGGTATTATCCACGGACTTTATTGTTTTGAATTTTTTTAATCAGGAAACATTTAAGTTTAATCTTCGAAACACTAATTGTTTCCACATGGAGATTCCAGCTCTACACATTCGTATTTTCTAGGGAGAAACCTAGAGGAACTGGGGCAAACAAACATGATGTTGCTGTTTGTATAGATGACATTTTATGCACTTGCCTAACGAAAACTCTTTGCTTTTCTCTAAAACCTTTTTTACTGTGATTTTCTTGGTCCATTGCATAGGAATTCCAAACCACGTTTTCCGTATATGACTGGATGAAACCAGAAATATCCGGTTGTGTTTTGCTAACTCAATGCAAAATATGTTGAAAGCCTCTGTGTTTGTGTTTTCTGGATATTATCGATGGACTTTATTGTTTTGAATGTTTTTTATCAGGGAACATTTAATTTTGTAACGTAGAAACACTAAAGGTTCATCATGGGGACAGCAGCTCTACACATTCGTATTTTCTAGGGAGAAAGCTAGAGGAACGGCGGCAAACAAACATGATATTTCTGTTTGTATAGATGACATTTTATGCACTTTTCTAACGAAAAGACTTTGTTTTTCTCCAAAACCATTTTTAATGTGATTTTCTCTGTCCATTGCATACGAATTCCACACCAGTTTGTCCGGATATGACTGGATGAAACCGGAAATATCCGGGTTTTTTTTGGCTAACTCAATCCCAGATATTGCTACAGCCTGTGTGTTTGTGTATTCCTGATTTTATCCGTGGATTTTATTGTTTTGAATGTTTTTTATCAGGGAACATTTAATTTGTGCTTGCCAACACTAATTGGCTCCGCATGCAGACACACTTTCTACGTATTCATATTTTCTAGGTAGAAAGCTAGAGGAACTGCCGCAAACAATCATGATATTTCTGTTTGTATCGATGACATTTTATGCACTTGCCTAACGAAAAGCCTTTGCTTTTCTCCAAAACCATTTTTAATCTGATTTTCTCGGTCCATTGCATATGAATTCCACACCAGTTTCTCCGGATATGACTGGATGAAACCGGAAATATCCGGTATTGTTTTGGCTAACTCAATCCCAGATATTGCTACAGCTTCTGTGTTTGTGTATTCCTGATATTATCCACGGACTTTATTATTTTGAATGTTTTTTTTATCAGGGAACATTTAATTTTGTGCTTGGACTCACCAATTGGTTCCACATGGAGACACCAGCTCTACATGCTTTTATTTTCTAGGGAGAAAGCTAGAGGAACTGCGGCAAACAACATGATATTTCTGTTTGTATCGGTGGTATTTTATGCACTTGCCTAACGAAAAGACTTTGCTTTTCTCCAAAACCATTTTTAATGTGATTTTTCTCGTTCCATTGCATATGAATTTCACACGACTTTGTCCAGCTATGACTGGATGAAACTGGAAATACCTGGTTTTGTTTTGGCTAACTCAATCCGAAATATTGTGAAAGCCTCTGTGTTTGTGTTTGTGGGATATTATCAATGGACTTTCTAGTTTTGAATGTTTTTATCAGCGAACATTTAATTTTGTACCGTTGAAGACTAATTGGTTCATCATGGGAACAGGAGCTCTACACATTCGTATTTTCGGGGGAGAAAACTAGACGAACTGCGGCAAACAAACATGATATTTATGTTGGTATAGATGACATTTTATGCACTTGCCTAACGAAAATACTTTGCCTTTCTCCAAAACAATTTTTACTCTGATTTTCTCGGTCCATTGCATACGAATGCCACACCACTTTGTACGGATATGACTGGATGTAACCGGAAATATCTGCTTTTGCTTGGCTAACTCAATCCCAGATATTGCTACAGCCTCTGTGTTTGTGTTTTCTGGATATTATCAACGGACTTTATTGTTTTGAATGTTTTTTATCAGGGAACATTTAGTTTTGTGCTTGGAAACACTACTTCATTCCACATGGAGACACCATCTCTACACATTCGTATTTTCTAGGGAGAAAGCTAGAGGAACAGCGGCAAACAATCGTGATATTTCTGTTTGTATCAATGGCATTTCATGCACTCATCTAAAGCAAAGACTTTGCTTTTCTCCAAACCATTTTTACTGTGATTTTCTCGGTCCACTGCATACAAATTCCACACCAGTTTGTCCGGATATGACTGGATGAAACCGGAAATATCCAGTTTTGTTTTGGATAACTCAATCCCAGATATTGCTACAGCCTTTGTGTTTGTCTCTACCTGGTATTATCCACGGACTTTATTGTTTTGAATTTTTTTAATCAGGAAACATTTAAGTTTAATCTTCAAAACACTAATTGTTTCCACATGGAGATTCCAGCTCTACACATTCGTATTTTCTAGGGAGAAACCTAGAGGAACTGGGGCAAACAAACATGATGTTGCTGTTTGTATAGATGACATTTTATGCACTTGCCTAACGAAAACTCTTTGCTTTTCTCTAAAACCTTTTTTACTGTGATTTTCTTGGTCCATTGCATAGGAATTCCAAACCACGTTTTCCGTATATGACTGGATGAAACCAGAAATATCCGGTTGAAAGCCTCTGTGTTTGTGTTTTCTGGATATTATCGATGGACTTTATTGTTTTGAATATTTTTATCAGGGAACATTTAATTTTGTAACGTAGAAACACTAAAGGTTCATCATGGGGACAGCAGCTCTACACATTCGTATTTTCTAGGGAGAAAGCTAGAGGAACGGCGGCAAACAAACATGATATTTCTGTTTGTATAGATGACATTTTATGCACTTTTCTAACGAAAAGACTTTGTTTTTCTCCAAAACCATTTTTAATGTGATTTTCTCTGTCCATTGCATACGAATTCCACACCAGTTTGTCCGGATATGACTGGATGAAACCGGAAATATCCGGGTTTTTTTTGGCTAACTCAATCCCAGATATTGCTACAGCCTGTGTGTTTGTGTATTCCTGATTTTATCCGTGGATTTCATTGTTTTGAATGTTTTTTATCAGGGAACATTTAATTTGTGCTTGCCAACACTAATTGGCTCCGCATGCAGACACACTTTCTACGTATTCATATTTTCTAGGTAGAAAGCTAGAGGAACTGCCGCAAACAATCATGATATTTCTGTTTGTATCGATGACATTTTATGCACTTGCCTAACGAAAAGCCTTTGCTTTTCTCCAAAACCATTTTTAATCTGATTTTCTCGGTCCATTGCATATGAATTCCACACCAGTTTCTCCGGATATGACTGGATGAAACCGGAAATATCCGGTATTGTTTTGGCTAACTCAATCCCAGATATTGCTACAGCTTCTGTGTTTGTGTATTCCTGATATTATCCACGGACTTTATTATTTTGAATGTTTTTTTTATCAGGGAACATTTAATTTTGTGCTTGGACTCACCAATTGGTTCCACATGGAGACACCAGCTCTACATGCTTTTATTTTCTAGGGAGAAAGCTAGAGGAACTGCGGCAAACAACATGATATTTCTGTTTGTATCGGTGGTATTTTATGCACTTGCCTAACGAAAAGACTTTGCTTTTCTCCAAAACCATTTTTAATGTGATTTTTCTCGTTCCATTGCATATGAATTTCACACGACTTTGTCCAGCTATGACTGGATGAAACTGGAAATACCTGGTTTTGTTTTGGCTAACTCAATCCGAAATATTGTGAAAGCCTCTGTGTTTGTGTTTGCGGGATATTATCAATGGACTTTCTAGTTTTGAATGTTTTTATCAGGGAACATTTAATTTTGTACCGTTGAAGACTAATTGGTTCATCATGGGAACAGGAGCTCTACACATTCGTATTTTCGGGGGAGAAAACTAGACGAACTGCGGCAAACAAACATGATATTTATGTTGGTATAGATGACATTTTATGCACTTGCCTAACGAAAATACTTTGCCTTTCTCCAAAACAATTTTTACTCTGATTTTCTTGGTCCATTGCATACGAATGCCACACCACTTTGTACGGATATGACTGGATGTAACCGGAAATATCTGCTTTTGCTTGGCTAACTCAATCCCAGATATTGCTACAGCCTCTGTGTTTGTGTTTTCTGGATATTATCAACGGACTTTATTGTTTTGAATGTTTTTTATCAGGGAACATTTAGTTTTGTGCTTGGAAACACTACTTCATTCCACATGGAGACACCATCTCTACACATTCGTATTTTCTAGGGAGAAAGCTAGAGGAACAGCGGCAAACAATCGTGATATTTCTGTTTGTATCGATGGCATTTCATGCACTCATCTAAAGCAAAGACTTTGCTTTTCTCCAAACCATTTTTACTGTGATTTTCTCGGTCCACTGCATACAAATTCCACACCAGTTTGTCCGGATATGACTGGATGAAACCGGAAATATCCAGTTTTGTTTTGGATAACTCAATCCCAGATATTGCTACAGCCTTTGTGTTTGTCTCTACCTGGTATTATCCACGGACTTTATTGTTTTGAATTTTTTTAATCAGGAAACATTTAAGTTTAATCTTCGAAACACTAATTGTTTCCACATGGAGATTCCAGCTCTACACATTCGTATTTTCTAGGGAGAAACCTAGAGGAACTGGGGCAAACAAACATGATGTTGCTGTTTGTATAGATGACATTTTATGCACTTGCCTAACGAAAACTCTTTGCTTTTCTCTAAAACCTTTTTTACTGTGATTTTCTTGGTCCATTGCATAGGAATTCCAAACCACGTTTTCCGTATATGACTGGATGAAACCAGAACTATCCGGTTGTGTTTTGCTAACTCAATGCAAAATATGTTGAAAGCCTCTGTGTTTGTGTTTTCTGGATATTATCGATGGACTTTATTGTTTTGAATATTTTTATCAGGGAACATTTAATTTTGTAACGTAGAAACACTAAAGGTTCATCATGGGGACAGCAGCTCTACACATTCGTATTTTCTAGGGAGAAAGCTAGAGGAACGGCGGCAAACAAACATGATATTTCTGTTTGTATAGATGACATTTTATGCACTTTTCTAACGAAAAGACTTTGTTTTTCTCCAAAACCATTTTTAATGTGATTTTCTCTGTCCATTGCATACGAATTCCACACCAGTTTGTCCGGATATGACTGGATGAAACCGGAAATATCCGGGTTTTTTTTGGCTAACTCAATCCCAGATATTGCTACAGCCTGTGTGTTTGTGTATTCCTGATTTTATCCGTGGATTTCATTGTTTTGAATGTTTTTTATCAGGGAACATTTAATTTGTGCTTGCAAACACTAATTGGCTCCGCATGCAGACACACTTTCTACGTATTCATATTTTCTAGGTAGAAAACTAGAGGAACTGCCGCAAACAATCATGATATTTCTGTTTGTATCGATGACATTTTATGCACTTGCCTAACGAAAAGCCTTTGCTTTTCTCCAAAACCATTTTTAATCTGATTTTCTCGGTCCATTGCATATGAATTCCACACCAGTTTCTCCGGATATGACTGGATGAAACCGGAAATATCCGGTATTGTTTTGGCTAACTCAATCCCAGATATTGCTACAGCTTCTGTGTTTGTGTATTCCTGATATTATCCACGGACTTTATTATTTTGAATGTTTTTTTTTATCAGGGAACATTTAATTTTGTGCTTGGACTCACCAATTGGTTCCACATGGAGACACCAGCTCTACATGCTTTTATTTTCTAGGGAGAAAGCTAGAGGAACTGCGGCAAACAACATGATATTTCTGTTTGTATCGGTGGTATTTTATGCACTTGCCTAACGAAAAGACTTTGCTTTTCTCCAAAACCATTTTTAATGTGATTTTTCTCGTTCCATTGCATATGAATTTCACACGACTTTGTCCAGCTATGACTGGATGAAACTGGAAATACCTGGTTTTGTTTTGGCTAACTCAATCCGAAATATTGTGAAAGCCTCTGTGTTTGTGTTTGCGGGATATTATCAATGGACTTTCTAGTTTTGAATGTTTTTATCAGGGAACATTTAATTTTGTACCGTTGAAGACTAATTGGTTCATCATGGGAACAGGAGCTCTACACATTCGTATTTTCGGGGGAGAAAACTAGACGAACTGCGGCAAACAAACATGATATTTATGTTGGTATAGATGACATTTTATGCACTTGCCTAACGAAAATACTTTGCCTTTCTCCAAAACAATTTTTACTCTGATTTTCTCGGTCCATTGCATACGAATGCCACACCACTTTGTACGGATATGACTGGATGTAACCGGAAATATCTGCTTTTGCTTGGCTAACTCAATCCCAGATATTGCTACAGCCTCTGTGTTTGTGTTTTCTGGATATTATCAACGGACTTTATTGTTTTGAATGTTTTTTTATCAGGGAACATTTAGTTTTGTGCTTGGAAACACTACTTCATTCCACATGGAGACACCATCTCTACACATTCGTATTTTCTAGGGAGAAAGCTAGAGGAACAGCGGCAAACAATCGTGATATTTCTGTTTGTATCGATGGCATTTCATGCACTCATCTAAAGCAAAGACTTTGCTTTTCTCCAAACCATTTTTACTGTGATTTTCTCGGTCCACTGCATACAAATTCCACACCAGTTTGTCCGGATATGACTGGATGAAACCGGAAATATCCAGTTTTGTTTTGGATAACTCAATCCCAGATATTGCTACAGCCTTTGTGTTTGTCTCTACCTGGTATTATCCACGGACTTTATTGTTTTGAATTTTTTTAATCAGGAAACATTTAAGTTTAATCTTCGAAACACTAATTGTTTCCACATGGAGATTCCAGCTCTACACATTCGTATTTTCTAGGGAGAAACCTAGAGGAACTGGGGCAAACAAACATGATGTTGCTGTTTGTATAGATGACATTTTATGCACTTGCCTAACGAAAACTCTTTGCTTTTCTCTAAAACCTTTTTTACTGTGATTTTCTTGGTCCATTGCATAGGAATTCCAAACCACGTTTTCCGTATATGACTGGATGAAACCAGAAATATCCGGTTGTGTTTTGCTAACTCAATGCAAAGTATGTTGAAAGCCTCTGTGTTTGTGTTTTCTGGATATTATCGATGGACTTTATTGTTTTGAATATTTTTATCAGGGAACATTTAATTTTGTAACGTAGAAACACTAAAGGTTCATCATGGGGACAGCAGCTCTACACATTCGTATTTTCTAGGGAGAAAGCTAGAGGAACGGCGGCAAACAAACATGATATTTCTGTTTGTATAGATGACATTTTATGCACTTTTCTAACGAAAAGACTTTGTTTTTCTCCAAAACCATTTTTAATGTGATTTTCTCTGTCCATTGCATACGAATTCCACACCAGTTTGTCCGGATATGACTGGATGAAACCGGAAATATCCGGGTTTTTTTTGGCTAACTCAATCCCAGATATTGCTACAGCCTGTGTGTTTGTGTATTCCTGATTTTATCCGTGGATTTCATTGTTTTGAATGTTTTTTATCAGGGAACATTTAATTTGTGCTTGCAAACACTAATTGGCTCCGCATGCAGACACACTTTCTACGTATTCATATTTTCTAGGTAGAAAACTAGAGGAACTGCCGCAAACAATCATGATATTTCTGTTTGTATCGATGACATTTTATGCACTTGCCTAACGAAAAGCCTTTGCTTTTCTCCAAAACCATTTTTAATCTGATTTTCTCGGTCCATTGCATATGAATTCCACACCAGTTTCTCCGGATATGACTGGATGAAACCGGAAATATCCGGTATTGTTTTGGCTAACTCAATCCCAGATATTGCTACAGCTTCTGTGTTTGTGTATTCCTGATATTATCCACGGACTTTATTATTTTGAATGTTTTTTTTTTTTATCAGGGAACATTTAATTTTGTGCTTGGACTCACCAATTGGTTCCACATGGAGACACCAGCTCTACATGCTTTTATTTTCTAGGGAGAAAGCTAGAGGAACTGCGGCAAACAACATGATATTTCTGTTTGTATCGGTGGTATTTTATGCACTTGCCTAACGAAAAGACTTTGCTTTTCTCCAAAACCATTTTTAATGTGATTTTTCTCGTTCCATTGCATATGAATTTCACACGACTTTGTCCAGCTATGACTGGATGAAACTGGAAATACCTGGTTTTGTTTTGGCTAACTCAATCCGAAATATTGTGAAAGCCTCTGTGTTTGTGTTTGCGGGATATTATCAATGGACTTTCTAGTTTTGAATGTTTTTATCAGGGAACATTTAATTTTGTACCGTTGAAGACTAATTGGTTCATCATGGGAACAGGAGCTCTACACATTCGTATTTTCGGGGGAGAAAACTAGACGAACTGCGGCAAACAAACATGATATTTATGTTGGTATAGATGACATTTTATGCACTTGCCTAACGAAAATACTTTGCCTTTCTCCAAAACAATTTTTACTCTGATTTTCTCGGTCCATTGCATACGAATGCCACACCACTTTGTACGGATATGACTGGATGTAACCGGAAATATCTGCTTTTGCTTGGCTAACTCAATCCCAGATATTGCTACAGCCTCTGTGTTTGTGTTTTCTGGATATTATCAACGGACTTTATTGTTTTGAATGTTTTTTTATCAGGGAACATTTAGTTTTGTGCTTGGAAACACTACTTCATTCCACATGGAGACACCATCTCTACACATTCGTATTTTCTAGGGAGAAAGCTAGAGGAACAGCGGCAAACAATCGTGATATTTCTGTTTGTATCGATGGCATTTCATGCACTCATCTAAAGCAAAGACTTTGCTTTTCTCCAAACCATTTTTACTGTGATTTTCTCGGTCCACTGCATACAAATTCCACACCAGTTTGTCCGGATATGACTGGATGAAACCGGAAATATCCAGTTTTGTTTTGGATAACTCAATCCCAGATATTGCTACAGCCTTTGTGTTTGTCTCTACCTGGTATTATCCACGGACTTTATTGTTTTGAATTTTTTTAATCAGGAAACATTTAAGTTTAATCTTCGAAACACTAATTGTTTCCACATGGAGATTCCAGCTCTACACATTCGTATTTTCTAGGGAGAAACCTAGAGGAACTGGGGCAAACAAACATGATGTTGCTGTTTGTATAGATGACATTTTATGCACTTGCCTAACGAAAACTCTTTGCTTTTCTCTAAAACCTTTTTTACTGTGATTTTCTTGGTCCATTGCATAGGAATTCCAAACCACGTTTTCCGTATATGACTGGATGAAACCAGAAATATCCGGTTGTGTTTTGCTAACTCAATGCAAAATATGTTGAAAGCCTCTGTGTTTGTGTTTTCTGGATATTATCGATGGACTTTATTGTTTTGAATATTTTTATCAGGGAACATTTAATTTTGTAACGTAGAAACACTAAAGGTTCATCATGGGGACAGCAGCTCTACACATTCGTATTTTCTAGGGAGAAAGCTAGAGGAACGGCGGCAAACAAACATGATATTTCTGTTTGTATAGATGACATTTTATGCACTTTTCTAACGAAAAGACTTTGTTTTTCTCCAAAACCATTTTTAATGTGATTTTCTCTGTCCATTGCATACGAATTCCACACCAGTTTGTCCGGATATGACTGGATGAAACCGGAAATATCCGGGTTTTTTTTGGCTAACTCAATCCCAGATATTGCTACAGCCTGTGTGTTTGTGTATTCCTGATTTTATCCGTGGATTTCATTGTTTTGAATGTTTTTTATCAGGGAACATTTAATTTGTGCTTGCAAACACTAATTGGCTCCGCATGCAGACACACTTTCTACGTATTCATATTTTCTAGGTAGAAAACTAGAGGAACTGCCGCAAACAATCATGATATTTCTGTTTGTATCGATGACATTTTATGCACTTGCCTAACGAAAAGCCTTTGCTTTTCTCCAAAACCATTTTTAATCTGATTTTCTCGGTCCATTGCATATGAATTCCACACCAGTTTCTCCGGATATGACTGGATGAAACCGGAAATATCCGGTATTGTTTTGGCTAACTCAATCCCAGATATTGCTACAGCTTCTGTGTTTGTGTATTCCTGATATTATCCACGGACTTTATTATTTTGAATGTTTTTTTTTTTTATCAGGGAACATTTAATTTTGTGCTTGGAATCACCAATTGGTTCCACATGGAGACACCAGCTCTACATGCTTTTATTTTCTAGGGAGAAAGCTAGAGGAACTGCGGCAAACAACATGATATTTCTGTTTGTATCGGTGGTATTTTATGCACTTGCCTAACAAAAAGACTTTGCTTTTCTCCAAAACCATTTTTAATGTGATTTTTCTCGTTCCATTGCATATGAATTTCACACGACTTTGTCCAGCTATGACTGGATGAAACTGGAAATACCTGGTTTTGTTTTGGCTAACTCAATCCGAAATATTGTGAAAGCCTCTGTGTTTGTGTTTGCGGGATATTATCAATGGACTTTCTAGTTTTGAATGTTTTTATCAGGGAACATTTAATTTTGTACCGTTGAAGACTAATTGGTTCATCATGGGAACAGGAGCTCTACACATTCGTATTTTCGGGGGAGAAAACTAGACGAACTGCGGCAAACAAACATGATATTTATGTTGGTATAGATGACATTTTATGCACTTGCCTAACGAAAATACTTTGCCTTTCTCCAAAACAATTTTTACTCTGATTTTCTCGGTCCATTGCATACGAATGCCACACCACTTTGTACGGATATGACTGGATGTAACCGGAAATATCTGCTTTTGCTTGGCTAACTCAATCCCAGATATTGCTACAGCCTCTGTGTTTGTGTTTTCTGGATATTATCAACGGACTTTATTGTTTTGAATGTTTTTTTATCAGGGAACATTTAGTTTTGTGCTTGGAAACACTACTTCATTCCACATGGAGACACCATCTCTACACATTCGTATTTTCTAGGGAGAAAACTAGAGGAACAGCGGCAAACAATCGTGATATTTCTGTTTGTATCGATGGCATTTCATGCACTCATCTAAAGCAAAGACTTTGCTTTTCTCCAAACCATTTTTACTGTGATTTTCTCGGTCCACTGCATACAAATTCCACACCAGTTTGTCCGGATATGACTGGATGAAACCGGAAATATCCAGTTTTGTTTTGGATAACTCAATCCCAGATATTGCTACAGCCTTTGTGTTTGTCTCTACCTGGTATTATCCACGGACTTTATTGTTTTGAATTTTTTTAATCAGGAAACATTTAAGTTTAATCTTCGAAACACTAATTGTTTCCACATGGAGATTCCAGCTCTACACATTCGTATTTTCTAGGGAGAAACCTAGAGGAACTGGGGCAAACAAACATGATGTTGCTGTTTGTATAGATGACATTTTATGCACTTGCCTAACGAAAACTCTTTGCTTTTCTCTAAAACCTTTTTTACTGTGATTTTCTTGGTCCATTGCATAGGAATTCCAAACCACGTTTTCCGTATATGACTGGATGAAACCAGAAATATCCGGTTGTGTTTTGCTAACTCAATGCAAAATATGTTGAAAGCCTCTGTGTTTGTGTTTTCTGGATATTATCGATGGACTTTATTGTTTTGAATATTTTTATCAGGGAACATTTAATTTTGTAACGTAGAAACACTAAAGGTTCATCATGGGGACAGCAGCTCTACACATTCGTATTTTCTAGGGAGAAAGCTAGAGGAACGGCGGCAAACAAACATGATATTTCTGTTTGTATAGATGACATTTTATGCACTTTTCTAACGAAAAGACTTTGTTTTTCTCCAAAACCATTTTTAATGTGATTTTCTCTGTCCATTGCATACGAATTCCACACCAGTTTGTCCGGATATGACTGGATGAAACCGGAAATATCCGGGTTTTTTTTGGCTAACTCAATCCCAGATATTGCTACAGCCTGTGTGTTTGTGTATTCCTGATTTTATCCGTGGATTTCATTGTTTTGAATGTTTTTTATCAGGGAACATTTAATTTGTGCTTGCAAACACTAATTGGCTCCGCATGCAGACACACTTTCTACGTATTCATATTTTCTAGGTAGAAAACTAGAGGAACTGCCGCAAACAATCATGATATTTCTGTTTGTATCGATGACATTTTATGCACTTGCCTAACGAAAAGCCTTTGCTTTTCTCCAAAACCATTTTTAATCTGATTTTCTCGGTCCATTGCATATGAATTCCACACCAGTTTCTCCGGATATGACTGGATGAAACCGGAAATATCCGGTATTGTTTTGGCTAACTCAATCCCAGATATTGCTACAGCTTCTGTGTTTGTGTATTCCTGATATTATCCACGGACTTTATTATTTTGAATGTTTTTTTTTTTTATCAGGGAACATTTAATTTTGTGCTTGGACTCACCAATTGGTTCCACATGGAGACACCAGCTCTACATGCTTTTATTTTCTAGGGAGAAAGCTAGAGGAACTGCGGCAAACAACATGATATTTCTGTTTGTATCGGTGGTATTTTATGCACTTGCCTAACGAAAAGACTTTGCTTTTCTCCAAAACCATTTTTAATGTGATTTTTCTCGTTCCATTGCATATGAATTTCACACGACTTTGTCCAGCTATGACTGGATGAAACTGGAAATACCTGGTTTTGTTTTGGCTAACTCAATCCGAAATATTGTGAAAGCCTCTGTGTTTGTGTTTGCGGGATATTATCAATGGACTTTCTAGTTTTGAATGTTTTTATCAGGGAACATTTAATTTTGTACCGTTGAAGACTAATTGGTTCATCATGGGAACAGGAGCTCTACACATTCGTATTTTCGGGGGAGAAAACTAGACGAACTGCGGCAAACAAACATGATATTTATGTTGGTATAGATGACATTTTATGCACTTGCCTAACGAAAATACTTTGCCTTTCTCCAAAACAATTTTTACTCTGATTTTCTCGGTCCATTGCATACGAATGCCACACCACTTTGTACGGATATGACTGGATGTAACCGGAAATATCTGCTTTTGCTTGGCTAACTCAATCCCAGATATTGCTACAGCCTCTGTGTTTGTGTTTTCTGGATATTATCAACGGACTTTATTGTTTTGAATGTTTTTTTTATCAGGGAACATTTAGTTTTGTGCTTGGAAACACTACTTCATTCCACATGGAGACACCATCTCTACACATTCGTATTTTCTAGGGAGAAAGCTAGAGGAACAGCGGCAAACAATCGTGATATTTCTGTTTGTATCGATGGCATTTCATGCACTCATCTAAAGCAAAGACTTTGCTTTTCTCCAAACCATTTTTACTGTGATTTTCTCGGTCCACTGCATACAAATTCCACACCAGTTTGTCCGGATATGACTGGATGAAACCGGAAATATCCAGTTTTGTTTTGGATAACTCAATCCCAGATATTGCTACAGCCTTTGTGTTTGTCTCTACCTGGTATTATCCACGGACTTTATTGTTTTGAATTTTTTTAATCAGGAAACATTTAAGTTTAATCTTCGAAACACTAATTGTTTCCACATGGAGATTCCAGCTCTACACATTCGTATTTTCTAGGGAGAAACCTAGAGGAACTGGGGCAAACAAACATGATGTTGCTGTTTGTATAGATGACATTTTATGCACTTGCCTAACGAAAACTCTTTGCTTTTCTCTAAAACCTTTTTTACTGTGATTTTCTTGGTCCATTGCATAGGAATTCCAAACCACGTTTTCCGTATATGACTGGATGAAACCAGAAATATCCGGTTGTGTTTTGCTAACTCAATGCAAAATATGTTGAAAGCCTCTGTGTTTGTGTTTTCTGGATATTATCGATGGACTTTATTGTTTTGAATATTTTTATCAGGGAACATTTAATTTTGTAACGTAGAAACACTAAAGGTTCATCATGGGGACAGCAGCTCTACACATTCGTATTTTCTAGGGAGAAAGCTAGAGGAACGGCGGCAAACAAACATGATATTTCTGTTTGTATAGATGACATTTTATGCACTTTTCTAACGAAAAGACTTTGTTTTTCTCCAAAACCATTTTTAATGTGATTTTCTCTGTCCATTGCATACGAATTCCACACCAGTTTGTCCGGATATGACTGGATGAAACCGGAAATATCCGGGTTTTTTTTGGCTAACTCAATCCCAGATATTGCTACAGCCTGTGTGTTTGTGTATTCCTGATTTTATCCGTGGATTTCATTGTTTTGAATGTTTTTTATCAGGGAACATTTAATTTGTGCTTGCAAACACTAATTGGCTCCGCATGCAGACACACTTTCTACGTATTCATATTTTCTAGGTAGAAAACTAGAGGAACTGCCGCAAACAATCATGATATTTCTGTTTGTATCGATGACATTTTATGCACTTGCCTAACGAAAAGCCTTTGCTTTTCTCCAAAACCATTTTTAATCTGATTTTCTCGGTCCATTGCATATGAATTCCACACCAGTTTCTCCGGATATGACTGGATGAAACCGGAAATATCCGGTATTGTTTTGGCTAACTCAATCCCAGATATTGCTACAGCTTCTGTGTTTGTGTATTCCTGATATTATCCACGGACTTTATTATTTTGAATGTTTTTTTTTTTATCAGGGAACATTTAATTTTGTGCTTGGAATCACCAATTGGTTCCACATGGAGACACCAGCTCTACATGCTTTTATTTTCTAGGGAGAAAGCTAGAGGAACTGCGGCAAACAACATGATATTTCTGTTTGTATCGGTGGTATTTTATGCACTTGCCTAACAAAAAGACTTTGCTTTTCTCCAAAACCATTTTTAATGTGATTTTTCTCGTTCCATTGCATATGAATTTCACACGACTTTGTCCAGCTATGACTGGATGAAACTGGAAATACCTGGTTTTGTTTTGGCTAACTCAATCCGAAATATTGTGAAAGCCTCTGTGTTTGTGTTTGCGGGATATTATCAATGGACTTTCTAGTTTTGAATGTTTTTATCAGGGAACATTTAATTTTGTACCGTTGAAGACTAATTGGTTCATCATGGGAACAGGAGCTCTACACATTCGTATTTTCGGGGGAGAAAACTAGACGAACTGCGGCAAACAAACATGATATTTATGTTGGTATAGATGACATTTTATGCACTTGCCTAACGAAAATACTTTGCCTTTCTCCAAAACAATTTTTACTCTGATTTTCTCGGTCCATTGCATACGAATGCCACACCACTTTGTACGGATATGACTGGATGTAACCGGAAATATCTGCTTTTGCTTGGCTAACTCAATCCCAGATATTGCTACAGCCTCTGTGTTTGTGTTTTCTGGATATTATCAACGGACTTTATTGTTTTGAATGTTTTTTTATCAGGGAACATTTAGTTTTGTGCTTGGAAACACTACTTCATTCCACATGGAGACACCATCTCTACACATTCGTATTTTCTAGGGAGAAAACTAGAGGAACAGCGGCAAACAATCGTGATATTTCTGTTTGTATCGATGGCATTTCATGCACTCATCTAAAGCAAAGACTTTGCTTTTCTCCAAACCATTTTTACTGTGATTTTCTCGGTCCACTGCATACAAATTCCACACCAGTTTGTCCGGATATGACTGGATGAAACCGGAAATATCCAGTTTTGTTTTGGATAACTCAATCCCAGATATTGCTACAGCCTTTGTGTTTGTCTCTACCTGGTATTATCCACGGACTTTATTGTTTTGAATTTTTTTAATCAGGAAACATTTAAGTTTAATCTTCGAAACACTAATTGTTTCCACATGGAGATTCCAGCTCTACACATTCGTATTTTCTAGGGAGAAACCTAGAGGAACTGGGGCAAACAAACATGATGTTGCTGTTTGTATAGATGACATTTTATGCACTTGCCTAACGAAAACTCTTTGCTTTTCTCTAAAACCTTTTTTACTGTGATTTTCTTGGTCCATTGCATAGGAATTCCAAACCACGTTTTCCGTATATGACTGGATGAAACCAGAAATATCCGGTTGTGTTTTGCTAACTCAATGTAAAATATGTTGAAAGCCTCTGTGTTTGTGTTTTCTGGATATTATCGATGGACTTTATTGTTTTGAATATTTTTATCAGGGAACATTTAATTTTGTAACGTAGAAACACTAAAGGTTCATCATGGGGACAGCAGCTCTACACATTCGTATTTTCTAGGGAGAAAGCTAGAGGAACGGCGGCAAACAAACATGATATTTCTGTTTGTATAGATGACATTTTATGCACTTTTCTAACGAAAAGACTTTGTTTTTCTCCAAAACCATTTTTAATGTGATTTTCTCTGTCCATTGCATACGAATTCCACACCAGTTTGTCCGGATATGACTGGATGAAACCGGAAATATCCGGGTTTTTTTTGGCTAACTCAATCCCAGATATTGCTACAGCCTGTGTGTTTGTGTATTCCTGATTTTATCCGTGGATTTCATTGTTTTGAATGTTTTTTATCAGGGAACATTTAATTTGTGCTTGCAAACACTAATTGGCTCCGCATGCAGACACACTTTCTACGTATTCATATTTTCTAGGTAGAAAACTAGAGGAACTGCCGCAAACAATCATGATATTTCTGTTTGTATCGATGACATTTTATGCACTTGCCTAACGAAAAGCCTTTGCTTTTCTCCAAAACCATTTTTAATCTGATTTTCTCGGTCCATTGCATATGAATTCCACACCAGTTTCTCCGGATATGACTGGATGAAACCGGAAATATCCGGTATTGTTTTGGCTAACTCAATCCCAGATATTGCTACAGCTTCTGTGTTTGTGTATTCCTGATATTATCCACGGACTTTATTATTTTGAATGTTTTTTTTTTTTATCAGGGAACATTTAATTTTGTGCTTGGAATCACCAATTGGTTCCACATGGAGACACCAGCTCTACATGCTTTTATTTTCTAGGGAGAAAGCTAGAGGAACTGCGGCAAACAACATGATATTTCTGTTTGTATCGGTGGTATTTTATGCACTTGCCTAACGAAAAGACTTTGCTTTTCTCCAAAACCATTTTTAATGTGATTTTTCTCGTTCCATTGCATATGAATTTCACACGACTTTGTCCAGCTATGACTGGATGAAACTGGAAATACCTGGTTTTGTTTTGGCTAACTCAATCCGAAATATTGTGAAAGCCTCTGTGTTTGTGTTTGCGGGATATTATCAATGGACTTTCTAGTTTTGAATGTTTTTATCAGGGAACATTTAATTTTGTACCGTTGAAGACTAATTGGTTCATCATGGGAACAGGAGCTCTACACATTCGTATTTTCGGGGGAGAAAACTAGACGAACTGCGGCAAACAAACATGATATTTATGTTGGTATAGATGACATTTTATGCACTTGCCTAACGAAAATACTTTGCCTTTCTCCAAAACAATTTTTACTCTGATTTTCTCGGTCCATTGCATACGAATGCCACACCACTTTGTACGGATATGACTGGATGTAACCGGAAATATCTGCTTTTGCTTGGCTAACTCAATCCCAGATATTGCTACAGCCTCTGTGTTTGTGTTTTCTGGATATTATCAACGGACTTTATTGTTTTGAATGTTTTTTTTATCAGGGAACATTTAGTTTTGTGCTTGGAAACACTACTTCATTCCACATGGAGACACCATCTCTACACATTCGTATTTTCTAGGGAGAAAGCTAGAGGAACAGCGGCAAACAATCGTGATATTTCTGTTTGTATCGATGGCATTTCATGCACTCATCTAAAGCAAAGACTTTGCTTTTCTCCAAACCATTTTTACTGTGATTTTCTCGGTCCACTGCATACAAATTCCACACCAGTTTGTCCGGATATGACTGGATGAAACCGGAAATATCCAGTTTTGTTTTGGATAACTCAATCCCAGATATTGCTACAGCCTTTGTGTTTGTCTCTACCTGGTATTATCCACGGACTTTATTGTTTTGAATTTTTTTAATCAGGAAACATTTAAGTTTAATCTTCGAAACACTAATTGTTTCCACATGGAGATTCCAGCTCTACACATTCGTATTTTCTAGGGAGAAACCTAGAGGAACTGGGGCAAACAAACATGATGTTGCTGTTTGTATAGATGACATTTTATGCACTTGCCTAACGAAAACTCTTTGCTTTTCTCTAAAACCTTTTTTACTGTGATTTTCTTGGTCCATTGCATAGGAATTCCAAACCACGTTTTCCGTATATGACTGGATGAAACCAGAAATATCCGGTTGTGTTTTGCTAACTCAATGCAAAATATGTTGAAAGCCTCTGTGTTTGTGTTTTCTGGATATTATCGATGGACTTTATTGTTTTGAATATTTTTATCAGGGAACATTTCATTTTGTAACGTAGAAACACTAAAGGTTCATCATGGGGACAGCAGCTCTACACATTCGTATTTTCTAGGGAGAAAGCTAGAGGAACGGCGGCAAACAAACATGATATTTCTGTTTGTATAGATGACATTTTATGCACTTTTCTAACGAAAAGACTTTGTTTTTCTCCAAAACCATTTTTAATGTGATTTTCTCTGTCCATTGCATACGAATTCCACACCAGTTTGTCCGGATATGACTGGATGAAACCGGAAATATCCGGGTTTTTTTTGGCTAACTCAATCCCAGATATTGCTACAGCCTGTGTGTTTGTGTATTCCTGATTTTATCCGTGGATTTCATTGTTTTGAATGTTTTTTATCAGGGAACATTTAATTTGTGCTTGCAAACACTAATTGGCTCCGCATGCAGACACACTTTCTACGTATTCATATTTTCTAGGTAGAAAACTAGAGGAACTGCCGCAAACAATCATGATATTTCTGTTTGTATCGATGACATTTTATGCACTTGCCTAACGAAAAGCCTTTGCTTTTCTCCAAAACCATTTTTAATCTGATTTTCTCGGTCCATTGCATATGAATTCCACACCAGTTTCTCCGGATATGACTGGATGAAACCGGAAATATCCGGTATTGTTTTGGCTAACTCAATCCCAGATATTGCTACAGCTTCTGTGTTTGTGTATTCCTGATATTATCCACGGACTTTATTATTTTGAATGTTTTTTTTTTTATCAGGGAACATTTAATTTTGTGCTTGGACTCACCAATTGGTTCCACATGGAGACACCAGCTCTACATGCTTTTATTTTCTAGGGAGAAAGCTAGAGGAACTGCGGCAAACAACATGATATTTCTGTTTGTATCGGTGGTATTTTATGCACTTGCCTAACGAAAAGACTTTGCTTTTCTCCAAAACCATTTTTAATGTGATTTTTCTCGTTCCATTGCATATGAATTTCACACGACTTTGTCCAGCTATGACTGGATGAAACTGGAAATACCTGGTTTTGTTTTGGCTAACTCAATCCGAAATATTGTGAAAGCCTCTGTGTTTGTGTTTGCGGGATATTATCAATGGACTTTCTAGTTTTGAATGTTTTTATCAGGGAACATTTAATTTTGTACCGTTGAAGACTAATTGGTTCATCATGGGAACAGGAGCTCTACACATTCGTATTTTCGGGGGAGAAAACTAGACGAACTGCGGCAAACAAACATGATATTTATGTTGGTATAGATGACATTTTATGCACTTGCCTAACGAAAATACTTTGCCTTTCTCCAAAACAATTTTTACTCTGATTTTCTCGGTCCATTGCATACGAATGCCACACCACTTTGTACGGATATGACTGGATGTAACCGGAAATATCTGCTTTTGCTTGGCTAACTCAATCCCAGATATTGCTACAGCCTCTGTGTTTGTGTTTTCTGGATATTATCAACGGACTTTATTGTTTTGAATGTTTTTTTATCAGGGAACATTTAGTTTTGTGCTTGGAAACACTACTTCATTCCACATGGAGACACCATCTCTACACATTCGTATTTTCTAGGGAGAAAGCTAGAGGAACAGCGGCAAACAATCGTGATATTTCTGTTTGTATCGATGGCATTTCATGCACTCATCTAAAGCAAAGACTTTGCTTTTCTCCAAACCATTTTTACTGTGATTTTCTCGGTCCACTGCATACAAATTCCACACCAGTTTGTCCGGATATGACTGGATGAAACCGGAAATATCCAGTTTTGTTTTGGATAACTCAATCCCAGATATTGCTACAGCCTTTGTGTTTGTCTCTACCTGGTATTATCCACGGACTTTATTGTTTTGAATTTTTTTAATCAGGAAACATTTAAGTTTAATCTTCGAAACACTAATTGTTTCCACATGGAGATTCCAGCTCTACACATTCGTATTTTCTAGGGAGAAACCTAGAGGAACTGGGGCAAACAAACATGATGTTGCTGTTTGTATAGATGACATTTTATGCACTTGCCTAACGAAAACTCTTTGCTTTTCTCTAAAACCTTTTTTACTGTGATTTTCTTGGTCCATTGCATAGGAATTCCAAACCACGTTTTCCGTATATGACTGGATGAAACCAGAAATATCCGGTTGTGTTTTGCTAACTCAATGCAAAATATGTTGAAAGCCTCTGTGTTTGTGTTTTCTGGATATTATCGATGGACTTTATTGTTTTGAATATTTTTATCAGGGAACATTTAATTTTGTAACGTAGAAACACTAAAGGTTCATCATGGGGACAGCAGCTCTACACATTCGTATTTTCTAGGGAGAAAGCTAGAGGAACGGCGGCAAACAAACATGATATTTCTGTTTGTATAGATGACATTTTATGCACTTTTCTAACGAAAAGACTTTGTTTTTCTCCAAAACCATTTTTAATGTGATTTTCTCTGTCCATTGCATACGAATTCCACACCAGTTTGTCCGGATATGACTGGATGAAACCGGAAATATCCGGGTTTTTTTTGGCTAACTCAATCCCAGATATTGCTACAGCCTGTGTGTTTGTGTATTCCTGATTTTATCCGTGGATTTCATTGTTTTGAATGTTTTTTATCAGGGAACATTTAATTTGTGCTTGCAAACACTAATTGGCTCCGCATGCAGACACACTTTCTACGTATTCATATTTTCTAGGTAGAAAACTAGAGGAACTGCCGCAAACAATCATGATATTTCTGTTTGTATCGATGACATTTTATGCACTTGCCTAACGAAAAGCCTTTGCTTTTCTCCAAAACCATTTTTAATCTGATTTTCTCGGTCCATTGCATATGAATTCCACACCAGTTTCTCCGGATATGACTGGATGAAACCGGAAATATCCGGTATTGTTTTGGCTAACTCAATCCCAGATATTGCTACAGCTTCTGTGTTTGTGTATTCCTGATATTATCCACGGACTTTATTATTTTGAATGTTTTTTTTTTTATCAGGGAACATTTAATTTTGTGCTTGGAATCACCAATTGGTTCCACATGGAGACACCAGCTCTACATGCTTTTATTTTCTAGGGAGAAAGCTAGAGGAACTGCGGCAAACAACATGATATTTCTGTTTGTATCGGTGGTATTTTATGCACTTGCCTAACAAAAAGACTTTGCTTTTCTCCAAAACCATTTTTAATGTGATTTTTCTCGTTCCATTGCATATGAATTTCACATGACTTTGTCCAGCTATGACTGGATGAAACTGGAAATACCTGGTTTTGTTTTGGCTAACTCAATCCGAAATATTGTGAAAGCCTCTGTGTTTGTGTTTGCGGGATATTATCAATGGACTTTCTAGTTTTGAATGTTTTTATCAGGGAACATTTAATTTTGTACCGTTGAAGACTAATTGGTTCATCATGGGAACAGGAGCTCTACACATTCGTATTTTCGGGGGAGAAAACTAGACGAACTGCGGCAAACAAACATGATATTTATGTTGGTATAGATGACATTTTATGCACTTGCCTAACGAAAATACTTTGCCTTTCTCCAAAACAATTTTTACTCTGATTTTCTCGGTCCATTGCATACGAATGCCACACCACTTTGTACGGATATGACTGGATGTAACCGGAAATATCTGCTTTTGCTTGGCTAACTCAATCCCAGATATTGCTACAGCCTCTGTGTTTGTGTTTTCTGGATATTATCAACGGACTTTATTGTTTTGAATGTTTTTTTTATCAGGGAACATTTAGTTTTGTGCTTGGAAACACTACTTCATTCCACATGGAGACACCATCTCTACACATTCGTATTTTCTAGGGAGAAAGCTAGAGGAACAGCGGCAAACAATCGTGATATTTCTGTTTGTATCGATGGCATTTCATGCACTCATCTAAAGCAAAGACTTTGCTTTTCTCCAAACCATTTTTACTGTGATTTTCTCGGTCCACTGCATACAAATTCCACACCAGTTTGTCCGGATATGACTGGATGAAACCGGAAATATCCAGTTTTGTTTTGGATAACTCAATCCCAGATATTGCTACAGCCTTTGTGTTTGTCTCTACCTGGTATTATCCACGGACTTTATTGTTTTGAATTTTTTTAATCAGGAAACATTTAAGTTTAATCTTCGAAACACTAATTGTTTCCACATGGAGATTCCAGCTCTACACATTCGTATTTTCTAGGGAGAAACCTAGAGGAACTGGGGCAAACAAACATGATGTTGCTGTTTGTATAGATGACATTTTATGCACTTGCCTAACGAAAACTCTTTGCTTTTCTCTAAAACCTTTTTTACTGTGATTTTCTTGGTCCATTGCATAGGAATTCCAAACCACGTTTTCCGTATATGACTGGATGAAACCAGAAATATCCGGTTGTGTTTTGCTAACTCAATGCAAAATATGTTGAAAGCCTCTGTGTTTGTGTTTTCTGGATATTATCGATGGACTTTATTGTTTTGAATATTTTTATCAGGGAACATTTAATTTTGTAACGTAGAAACACTAAAGGTTCATCATGGGGACAGCAGCTCTACACATTCGTATTTTCTAGGGAGAAAGCTAGAGGAACGGCGGCAAACAAACATGATATTTCTGTTTGTATAGATGACATTTTATGCACTTTTCTAACGAAAAGACTTTGTTTTTCTCCAAAACCATTTTTAATGTGATTTTCTCTGTCCATTGCATACGAATTCCACACCAGTTTGTCCGGATATGACTGGATGAAACCGGAAATATCCGGGTTTTTTTTGGCTAACTCAATCCCAGATATTGCTACAGCCTGTGTGTTTGTGTATTCCTGATTTTATCCGTGGATTTCATTGTTTTGAATGTTTTTTATCAGGGAACATTTAATTTGTGCTTGCAAACACTAATTGGCTCCGCATGCAGACACACTTTCTACGTATTCATATTTTCTAGGTAGAAAACTAGAGGAACTGCCGCAAACAATCATGATATTTCTGTTTGTATCGATGACATTTTATGCACTTGCCTAACGAAAAGCCTTTGCTTTTCTCCAAAACCATTTTTAATCTGATTTTCTCGGTCCATTGCATATGAATTCCACACCAGTTTCTCCGGATATGACTGGATGAAACCGGAAATATCCGGTATTGTTTTGGCTAACTCAATCCCAGATATTGCTACAGCTTCTGTGTTTGTGTATTCCTGATATTATCCACGGACTTTATTATTTTGAATGTTTTTTTTTTAATCAGGGAACATTTAATTTTGTGCTTGGAATCACCAATTGGTTCCACATGGAGACACCAGCTCTACATGCTTTTATTTTCTAGGGAGAAAGCTAGAGGAACTGCGGCAAACAACATGATATTTCTGTTTGTATCGGTGGTATTTTATGCACTTGCCTAACGAAAAGACTTTGCTTTTCTCCAAAACCATTTTTAATGTGATTTTTCTCGTTCCATTGCATATGAATTTCACACGACTTTGTCCAGCTATGACTGGATGAAACTGGAAATACCTGGTTTTGTTTTGGCTAACTCAATCCGAAATATTGTGAAAGCCTCTGTGTTTGTGTTTGCGGGATATTATCAATGGACTTTCTAGTTTTGAATGTTTTTATCAGGGAACATTTAATTTTGTACCGTTGAAGACTAATTGGTTCATCATGGGAACAGGAGCTCTACACATTCGTATTTTCGGGGGAGAAAACTAGACGAACTGCGGCAAACAAACATGATATTTATGTTGGTATAGATGACATTTTATGCACTTGCCTAACGAAAATACTTTGCCTTTCTCCAAAACAATTTTTACTCTGATTTTCTCGGTCCATTGCATACGAATGCCACACCACTTTGTACGGATATGACTGGATGTAACCGGAAATATCTGCTTTTGCTTGGCTAACTCAATCCCAGATATTGCTACAGCCTCTGTGTTTGTGTTTTCTGGATATTATCAACGGACTTTATTGTTTTGAATGTTTTTTTTATCAGGGAACATTTAGTTTTGTGCTTGGAAACACTACTTCATTCCACATGGAGACACCATCTCTACACATTCGTATTTTCTAGGGAGAAAGCTAGAGGAACAGCGGCAAACAATCGTGATATTTCTGTTTGTATCGATGGCATTTCATGCACTCATCTAAAGCAAAGACTTTGCTTTTCTCCAAACCATTTTTACTGTGATTTTCTCGGTCCACTGCATACAAATTCCACACCAGTTTGTCCGGATATGACTGGATGAAACCGGAAATATCCAGTTTTGTTTTGGATAACTCAATCCCAGATATTGCTACAGCCTTTGTGTTTGTCTCTACCTGGTATTATCCACGGACTTTATTGTTTTGAATTTTTTTAATCAGGAAACATTTAAGTTTAATCTTCGAAACACTAATTGTTTCCACATGGAGATTCCAGCTCTACACATTCGTATTTTCTAGGGAGAAACCTAGAGGAACTGGGGCAAACAAACATGATGTTGCTGTTTGTATAGATGACATTTTATGCACTTGCCTAACGAAAACTCTTTGCTTTTCTCTAAAACCTTTTTTACTGTGATTTTCTTGGTCCATTGCATAGGAATTCCAAACCACGTTTTCCGTATATGACTGGATGAAACCAGAAATATCCGGTTGTGTTTTGCTAACTCAATGCAAAATATGTTGAAAGCCTCTGTGTTTGTGTTTTCTGGATATTATCGATGGACTTTATTGTTTTGAATATTTTTATCAGGGAACATTTAATTTTGTAACGTAGAAACACTAAAGGTTCATCATGGGGACAGCAGCTCTACACATTCGTATTTTCTAGGGAGAAAGCTAGAGGAACGGCGGCAAACAAACATGATATTTCTGTTTGTATAGATGACATTTTATGCACTTTTCTAACGAAAAGACTTTGTTTTTCTCCAAAACCATTTTTAATGTGATTTTCTCTGTCCATTGCATACGAATTCCACACCAGTTTGTCCGGATATGACTGGATGAAACCGGAAATATCCGGGTTTTTTTTGGCTAACTCAATCCCAGATATTGCTACAGCCTGTGTGTTTGTGTATTCCTGATTTTATCCGTGGATTTCATTGTTTTGAATGTTTTTTATCAGGGAACATTTAATTTGTGCTTGCAAACACTAATTGGCTCCGCATGCAGACACACTTTCTACGTATTCATATTTTCTAGGTAGAAAGCTAGAGGAACTGCCGCAAACAATCATGATATTTCTGTTTGTATCGATGACATTTTATGCACTTGCCTAACGAAAAGCCTTTGCTTTTCTCCAAAACCATTTTTAATCTGATTTTCTTGGTCCATTGCATATGAATTCCACACCAGTTTCTCCGGATATGACTGGATGAAACCGGAAATATCCGGTATTGTTTTGGCTAACTCAATCCCAGATATTGCTACAGCTTCTGTGTTTGTGTATTCCTGATATTATCCACGGACTTTATTATTTTGAATGTTTTTTTTTATCAGGGAACATTTAATTTTGTGCTTGGAATCACCAATTGGTTCCACATGGAGACACCAGCTCTACATGCTTTTATTTTCTAGGGAGAAAGCTAGAGGAACTGCGGCAAACAACATGATATTTCTGTTTGTATCGGTGGTATTTTATGCACTTGCCTAACGAAAAGACTTTGCTTTTCTCCAAAACCATTTTTAATGTGATTTTTCTCGTTCCATTGCATATGAATTTCACACGACTTTGTCCAGCTATGACTGGATGAAACTGGAAATACCTGGTTTTGTTTTGGCTAACTCAATCCGAAATATTGTGAAAGCCTCTGTGTTTGTGTTTGCGGGATATTATCAATGGACTTTCTAGTTTTGAATGTTTTTATCAGGGAACATTTAATTTTGTACCGTTGAAGACTAATTGGTTCATCATGGGAACAGGAGCTCTACACATTCGTATTTTCGGGGGAGAAAACTAGACGAACTGCGGCAAACAAACATGATATTTATGTTGGTATAGATGACATTTTATGCACTTGCCTAACGAAAATACTTTGCCTTTCTCCAAAACAATTTTTACTCTGATTTTCTCGGTCCATTGCATACGAATGCCACACCACTTTGTACGGATATGACTGGATGTAACCGGAAATATCTGCTTTTGCTTGGCTAACTCAATCCCAGATATTGCTACAGCCTCTGTGTTTGTGTTTTCTGGATATTATCAACGGACTTTATTGTTTTGAATGTTTTTTTATCAGGGAACATTTAGTTTTGTGCTTGGAAACACTACTTCATTCCACATGGAGACACCATCTCTACACATTCGTATTTTCTAGGGAGAAAGCTAGAGGAACAGCGGCAAACAATCGTGATATTTCTGTTTGTATCGATGGCATTTCATGCACTCATCTAAAGCAAAGACTTTGCTTTTCTCCAAACCATTTTTACTGTGATTTTCTCGGTCCACTGCATACAAATTCCACACCAGTTTGTCCGGATATGACTGGATGAAACCGGAAATATCCAGTTTTGTTTTGGATAACTCAATCCCAGATATTGCTACAGCCTTTGTGTTTGTCTCTACCTGGTATTATCCACGGACTTTATTGTTTTGAATTTTTTTAATCAGGAAACATTTAAGTTTAATCTTCGAAACACTAATTGTTTCCACATGGAGATTCCAGCTCTACACATTCGTATTTTCTAGGGAGAAACCTAGAGGAACTGGGGCAAACAAACATGATGTTGCTGTTTGTATAGATGACATTTTATGCACTTGCCTAACGAAAACTCTTTGCTTTTCTCTAAAACCTTTTTTACTGTGATTTTCTTGGTCCATTGCATAGGAATTCCAAACCACGTTTTCCGTATATGACTGGATGAAACCAGAAATATCCGGTTGTGTTTTGCTAACTCAATGCAAAGTATGTTGAAAGCCTCTGTGTTTGTGTTTTCTGGATATTATCGATGGACTTTATTGTTTTGAATATTTTTATCAGGGAACATTTAATTTTGTAACGTAGAAACACTAAAG
This sequence comes from Lepus europaeus, assembly GCF_033115175.1. NCBI lineage: Eukaryota > Metazoa > Chordata > Mammalia > Lagomorpha > Leporidae > Lepus > Lepus europaeus. Next base: position 351,887 of record NW_026909019.1, on the reverse strand, counting down.
GTTCATCATGGGGACAGCAGCTCTACACATTCGTATTTTCTAGGGAGAAAGCTAGAGGAACGGCGGCAAACAAACATGATATTTCTGTTTGTATAGATGACATTTTATGCACTTTTCTAACGAAAAGACTTTGTTTTTCTCCAAAACCATTTTTAATGTGATTTTCTCTGTCCATTGCATACGAATTCCACACCAGTTTGTCCGGATATGACTGGATGAAACCGGAAATATCCGGGTTTTTTTTGGCTAACTCAATCCCAGATATTGCTACAGCCTGTGTGTTTGTGTATTCCTGATTTTATCCGTGGATTTCATTGTTTTGAATGTTTTTTATCAGGGAACATTTAATTTGTGCTTGCAAACACTAATTGGAACCGCATGCAGACACACTTTCTACGTATTCATATTTTCTAGGTAGAAAGCTAGAGGAACTGCCGCAAACAATCATGATATTTCTGTTTGTATCGATGACATTTTATGCACTTGCCTAACGAAAAGCCTTTGCTTTTCTCCAAAACCATTTTTAATCTGATTTTCTCGGTCCATTGCATATGAATTCCACACCAGTTTCTCCGGATATGACTGGATGAAACCGGAAATATCCGGTATTGTTTTGGCTAACTCAATCCCAGATATTGCTACAGCTTCTGTGTTTGTGTATTCCTGATATTATCCACGGACTTTATTATTTTGAATGTTTTTTTTTATCAGGGAACATTTAATTTTGTGCTTGGAATCACCAATTGGTTCCACATGGAGACACCAGCTCTACATGCTTTTATTTTCTAGGGAGAAAGCTAGAGGAACTGCGGCAAACAACATGATATTTCTGTTTGTATCGGTGGTATTTTATGCACTTGCCTAACGAAAAGACTTTGCTTTTCTCCAAAACCATTTTTAATGTGATTTTTCTCGTTCCATTGCATATGAATTTCACACGACTTTGTCCAGCTATGACTGGATGAAACTGGAAATACCTGGTTTTGTTTTGGCTAACTCAATCCGAAATATTGTGAAAGCCTCTGTGTTTGTGTTTGCGGGATATTATCAATGGACTTTCTAGTTTTGAATGTTTTTATCAGGGAACATTTAATTTTGTACCGTTGAAGACTAATTGGTTCATCATGGGAACAGGAGCTCTACACATTCGTATTTTCGGGGGAGAAAACTAGACGAACTGCGGCAAACAAACATGATATTTATGTTGGTATAGATGACATTTTATGCACTTGCCTAACGAAAATACTTTGCCTTTCTCCAAAACAATTTTTACTCTGATTTTCTCGGTCCATTGCATACGAATGCCACACCACTTTGTACGGATATGACTGGATGTAACCGGAAATATCTGCTTTTGCTTGGCTAACTCAATCCCAGATATTGCTACAGCCTCTGTGTTTGTGTTTTCTGGATATTATCAACGGACTTTATTGTTTTGAATGTTTTTTTATCAGGGAACATTTAGTTTTGTGCTTGGAAACACTACTTCATTCCACATGGAGACACCATCTCTACACATTCGTATTTTCTAGGGAGAAAGCTAGAGGAACAGCGGCAAACAATCGTGATATTTCTGTTTGTATCGATGGCATTTCATGCACTCATCTAAAGCAAAGACTTTGCTTTTCTCCAAACCATTTTTACTGTGATTTTCTCGGTCCACTGCATACAAATTCCACACCAGTTTGTCCGGATATGACTGGATGAAACCGGAAATATCCAGTTTTGTTTTGGATAACTCAATCCCAGATATTGCTACAGCCTTTGTGTTTGTCTCTACCTGGTATTATCCACGGACTTTATTGTTTTGAATTTTTTTAATCAGGAAACATTTAAGTTTAATCTTCGAAACACTAATTGTTTCCACATGGAGATTCCAGCTCTACACATTCGTATTTTCTAGGGAGAAACCTAGAGGAACTGGGGCAAACAAACATGATGTTGCTGTTTGTATAGATGACATTTTATGCACTTGCCTAACGAAAACTCTTTGCTTTTCTCTAAAACCTTTTTTACTGTGATTTTCTTGGTCCATTGCATAGGAATTCCAAACCACGTTTTCCGTATATGACTGGATGAAACCAGAAATATCCGGTTGTGTTTTGCTAACTCAATGCAAAGTATGTTGAAAGCCTCTGTGTTTGTGTTTTCTGGATATTATCGATGGACTTTATTGTTTTGAATATTTTTATCAGGGAACATTTAATTTTGTAACGTAGAAACACTAAAGGTTCATCATGGGGACAGCAGCTCTACACATTCGTATTTTCTAGGGAGAAAGCTAGAGGAACGGCGGCAAACAAACATGATATTTCTGTTTGTATAGATGACATTTTATGCACTTTTCTAACGAAAAGACTTTGTTTTTCTCCAAAACCATTTTTAATGTGATTTTCTCTGTCCATTGCATACGAATTCCACACCAGTTTGTCCGGATATGACTGGATGAAACCGGAAATATCCGGGTTTTTTTTGGCTAACTCAATCCCAGATATTGCTACAGCCTGTGTGTTTGTGTATTCCTGATTTTATCCGTGGATTTCATTGTTTTGAATGTTTTTTATCAGGGAACATTTAATTTGTGCTTGCAAACACTAATTGGAACCGCATGCAGACACACTTTCTACGTATTCATATTTTCTAGGTAGAAAGCTAGAGGAACTGCCGCAAACAATCATGATATTTCTGTTTGTATCGATGACATTTTATGCACTTGCCTAACGAAAAGCCTTTGCTTTTCTCCAAAACCATTTTTAATCTGATTTTCTCGGTCCATTGCATATGAATTCCACACCAGTTTCTCCGGATATGACTGGATGAAACCGGAAATATCCGGTATTGTTTTGGCTAACTCAATCCCAGATATTGCTACAGCTTCTGTGTTTGTGTATTCCTGATATTATCCACGGACTTTATTATTTTGAATGTTTTTTTTTATCAGGGAACATTTAATTTTGTGCTTGGAATCACCAATTGGTTCCACATGGAGACACCAGCTCTACATGCTTTTATTTTCTAGGGAGAAAGCTAGAGGAACTGCGGCAAACAACATGATATTTCTGTTTGTATCGGTGGTATTTTATGCACTTGCCTAACGAAAAGACTTTGCTTTTCTCCAAAACCATTTTTAATGTGATTTTTCTCGTTCCATTGCATATGAATTTCACACGACTTTGTCCAGCTATGACTGGATGAAACTGGAAATACCTGGTTTTGTTTTGGCTAACTCAATCCGAAATATTGTGAAAGCCTCTGTGTTTGTGTTTGCGGGATATTATCAATGGACTTTCTAGTTTTGAATGTTTTTATCAGGGAACATTTAATTTTGTACCGTTGAAGACTAATTGGTTCATCATGGGAACAGGAGCTCTACACATTCGTATTTTCGGGGGAGAAAACTAGACGAACTGCGGCAAACAAACATGATATTTATGTTGGTATAGATGACATTTTATGCACTTGCCTAACGAAAATACTTTGCCTTTCTCCAAAACAATTTTTACTCTGATTTTCTCGGTCCATTGCATACGAATGCCACACCACTTTGTACGGATATGACTGGATGTAACCGGAAATATCTGCTTTTGCTTGGCTAACTCAATCCCAGATATTGCTACAGCCTCTGTGTTTGTGTTTTCTGGATATTATCAACGGACTTTATTGTTTTGAATGTTTTTTTATCAGGGAACATTTAGTTTTGTGCTTGGAAACACTACTTCATTCCACATGGAGACACCATCTCTACACATTCGTATTTTCTAGGGAGAAAGCTAGAGGAACAGCGGCAAACAATCGTGATATTTCTGTTTGTATCGATGGCATTTCATGCACTCATCTAAAGCAAAGACTTTGCTTTTCTCCAAACCATTTTTACTGTGATTTTCTCGGTCCACTGCATACAAATTCCACACCAGTTTGTCCGGATATGACTGGATGAAACCGGAAATATCCAGTTTTGTTTTGGATAACTCAATCCCAGATATTGCTACAGCCTTTGTGTTTGTCTCTACCTGGTATTATCCACGGACTTTATTGTTTTGAATTTTTTTAATCAGGAAACATTTAAGTTTAATCTTCGAAACACTAATTGTTTCCACATGGAGATTCCAGCTCTACACATTCGTATTTTCTAGGGAGAAACCTAGAGGAACTGGGGCAAACAAACATGATGTTGCTGTTTGTATAGATGACATTTTATGCACTTGCCTAACGAAAACTCTTTGCTTTTCTCTAAAACCTTTTTTACTGTGATTTTCTTGGTCCATTGCATAGGAATTCCAAACCACGTTTTCCGTATATGACTGGATGAAACCAGAAATATCCGGTTGTGTTTTGCTAACTCAATGCAAAGTATGTTGAAAGCCTCTGTGTTTGTGTTTTCTGGATATTATCGATGGACTTTATTGTTTTGAATATTTTTATCAGGGAACATTTAATTTTGTAACGTAGAAACACTAAAGGTTCATCATGGGGACAGCAGCTCTACACATTCGTATTTTCTAGGGAGAAAGCTAGAGGAACGGCGGCAAACAAACATGATATTTCTGTTTGTATAGATGACATTTTATGCACTTTTCTAACGAAAAGACTTTGTTTTTCTCCAAAACCATTTTTAATGTGATTTTCTCTGTCCATTGCATACGAATTCCACACCAGTTTGTCCGGATATGACTGGATGAAACCGGAAATATCCGGGTTTTTTTTGGCTAACTCAATCCCAGATATTGCTACAGCCTGTGTGTTTGTGTATTCCTGATTTTATCCGTGGATTTTATTGTTTTGAATGTTTTTTATCAGGGAACATTTAATTTGTGCTTGCCAACACTAATTGGCTCCGCATGCAGACACACTTTCTACGTATTCATATTATCTAGGTAGAAAGCTAGAGGAACTGCCGCAAACAATCATGATATTTCTGTTTGTATCGATGACATTTTATGCACTTGCCTAACGAAAAGCCTTTGCTTTTCTCCAAAACCATTTTTAATCTGATTTTCTCGGTCCATTGCATATGAATTCCACACCAGTTTCTCCGGATATGACTGGATGAAACCGGAAATATCCGGTATTGTTTTGGCTAACTCAATCCCAGATATTGCTACAGCTTCTGTGTTTGTGTATTCCTGATATTATCCACGGACTTTATTATTTTGAATGTTTTTTTTATCAGGGAACATTTAATTTTGTGCTTGGAATCACCAATTGGTTCCACATGGAGACACCAGCTCTACATGCTTTTATTTTCTAGGGAGAAAGCTAGAGGAACTGCGGCAAACAACATGATATTTCTGTTTGTATCGGTGGTATTTTATGCACTTGCCTAACGAAAAGACTTTGCTTTTCTCCAAAACCATTTTTAATGTGATTTTTCTCGTTCCATTGCATATGAATTTCACACGACTTTGTCCAGCTATGACTGGATGAAACTGGAAATACCTGGTTTTGTTTTGGCTAACTCAATCCGAAATATTGTGAAAGCCTCTGTGTTTGTGTTTGCGGGATATTATCAATGGACTTTCTAGTTTTGAATGTTTTTATCAGGGAACATTTAATTTTGTACCGTTGAAGACTAATTGGTTCATCATGGGAACAGGAGCTCTACACATTCGTATTTTCGGGGGAGAAAACTAGACGAACTGCGGCAAACAAACATGATATTTATGTTGGTATAGATGACATTTTATGCACTTGCCTAACGAAAATACTTTGCCTTTCTCCAAAACAATTTTTACTCTGATTTTCTCGGTCCATTGCATACGAATGCCACACCACTTTGTACGGATATGACTGGATGTAACCGGACATATCTGCTTTTGCTTGGCTAACTCAATCCCAGATATTGCTACAGCCTCTGTGTTTGTGTTTTCTGGATATTATCAACGGACTTTATTGTTTTGAATGTTTTTTTATCAGGGAACATTTAGTTTTGTGCTTGGAAACACTACTTCATTCCACATGGAGACACCATCTCTACACATTCGTATTTTCTAGGGAGAAAGCTAGAGGAACAGCGGCAAACAATCATGATATTTCTGTTTGTATCGATGGCATTTCATGCACTCATCTAAAGCAAAGACTTTGCTTTTCTCCAAACCATTTTTACTGTGATTTTCTCGGTCCACTGCATACAAATTCCACACCAGTTTGTCCGGATATGACTGGATGAAACCGGAAATATCCAGTTTTGTTTTGGATAACTCAATCCCAGATATTGCTACAGCCTTTGTGTTTGTCTCTACCTGGTATTATCCACGGACTTTATTGTTTTGAATTTTTTTAATCAGGAAACATTTAAGTTTAATCTTCGAAACACTAATTGTTTCCACATGGAGATTCCAGCTCTACACATTCGTATTTTCTAGGGAGAAACCTAGAGGAACTGGGGCAAACAAACATGATGTTGCTGTTTGTATAGATGACATTTTATGCACTTGCCTAACGAAAACTCTTTGCTTTTCTCTAAAACCTTTTTTACTGTGATTTTCTTGGTCCATTGCATAGGAATTCCAAACCACGTTTTCCGTATATGACTGGATGAAACCAGAAATATCCGGTTGTGTTTTGCTAACTCAATGCAAAATATGTTGAAAGCCTCTGTGTTTGTGTTTTCTGGATATTATCGATGGACTTTATTGTTTTGAATATTTTTATCAGGGAACATTTAATTTTGTAACGTAGAAACACTAAAGGTTCATCATGGGGACAGCAGCTCTACACATTCGTATTTTCTAGGGAGAAAGCTAGAGGAACGGCGGCAAACAAACATGATATTTCTGTTTGTATAGATGACATTTTATGCACTTTTCTAACGAAAAGACTTTGTTTTTCTCCAAAACCATTTTTAATGTGATTTTCTCTGTCCATTGCATACGAATTCCACACCAGTTTGTCCGGATATGACTGGATGAAACCGGAAATATCCGGGTTTTTTTTGGCTAACTCAATCCCAGATATTGCTACAGCCTGTGTGTTTGTGTATTCCTGATTTTATCCGTGGATTTTATTGTTTTGAATGTTTTTTATCAGGGAACATTTAATTTGTGCTTGCAAACACTAATTGGCTCCGCATGCAGACACACTTTCTACGTATTCATATTTTCTAGGTAGAAAGCTAGAGGAACTGCCGCAAACAATCATGATATTTCTGTTTGTATCGATGACATTTTATGCACTTGCCTAACGAAAAGCCTTTGCTTTTCTCCAAAACCATTTTTAATCTGATTTTCTCGGTCCATTGCATATGAATTCCACACCAGTTTCTCCGGATATGACTGGATGAAACCGGAAATATCCGGTATTGTTTTGGCTAACTCAATCCCAGATATTGCTACAGCTTCTGTGTTTGTGTATTCCTGATATTATCCACGGACTTTATTATTTTGAATGTTTTTTTTTATCAGGGAACATTTAATTTTGTGCTTGGAATCACCAATTGGTTCCACATGGAGACACCAGCTCTACATGCTTTTATTTTCTAGGGAGAAAGCTAGAGGAACTGCGGCAAACAACATGATATTTCTGTTTGTATCGGTGGTATTTTATGCACTTGCCTAACGAAAAGACTTTGCTTTTCTCCAAAACCATTTTTAATGTGATTTTTCTCGTTCCATTGCATATGAATTTCACACGACTTTGTCCAGCTATGACTGGATGAAACTGGAAATACCTGGTTTTGTTTTGGCTAACTCAATCCGAAATATTGTGAAAGCCTCTGTGTTTGTGTTTGCGGGATATTATCAATGGACTTTCTAGTTTTGAATGTTTTTATCAGGGAACATTTAATTTTGTACCGTTGAAGACTAATTGGTTCATCATGGGAACAGGAGCTCTACACATTCGTATTTTCGGGGGAGAAAACTAGACGAACTGCGGCAAACAAACATGATATTTATGTTGGTATAGATGACATTTTATGCACTTGCCTAACGAAAATACTTTGCCTTTCTCCAAAACAATTTTTACTCTGATTTTCTCGGTCCATTGCATACGAATGCCACACCACTTTGTACGGATATGACTGGATGTAACCGGAAATATCTGCTTTTGCTTGGCTAACTCAATCCCAGATATTGCTACAGCCTCTGTGTTTGTGTTTTCTGGATATTATCAACGGACTTTATTGTTTTGAATGTTTTTTATCAGGGAACATTTAGTTTTGTGCTTGGAAACACTACTTCATTCCACATGGAGACACCATCTCTACACATTCGTATTTTCTAGGGAGAAAGCTAGAGGAACAGCGGCAAACAATCGTGATATTTCTGTTTGTATCGATGGCATTTCATGCACTCATCTAAAGCAAAGACTTTGCTTTTCTCCAAACCATTTTTACTGTGATTTTCTCGGTCCACTGCATACAAATTCCACACCAGTTTGTCCGGATATGACTGGATGAAACCGGAAATATCCAGTTTTGTTTTGGATAACTCAATCCCAGATATTGCTACAGCCTTTGTGTTTGTCTCTACCTGGTATTATCCACGGACTTTATTGTTTTGAATTTTTTTAATCAGGAAACATTTAAGTTTAATCTTCGAAACACTAATTGTTTCCACATGGAGATTCCAGCTCTACACATTCGTATTTTCTAGGGAGAAACCTAGAGGAACTGGGGCAAACAAACATGATGTTGCTGTTTGTATAGATGACATTTTATGCACTTGCCTAACGAAAACTCTTTGCTTTTCTCTAAAACCTTTTTTACTGTGATTTTCTTGGTCCATTGCATAGGAATTCCAAACCACGTTTTCCGTATATGACTGGATGAAACCAGAAATATCCGGTTGTGTTTTGCTAACTCAATGCAAAATATGTTGAAAGCCTCTGTGTTTGTGTTTTCTGGATATTATCGATGGACTTTATTGTTTTGAATATTTTTATCAGGGAACATTTAATTTTGTAACGTAGAAACACTAAAGGTTCATCATGGGGACAGCAGCTCTACACATTCGTATTTTCTAGGGAGAAAGCTAGAGGAACGGCGGCAAACAAACATGATATTTCTGTTTGTATAGATGACATTTTATGCACTTTTCTAACGAAAAGACTTTGTTTTTCTCCAAAACCATTTTTAATGTGATTTTCTCTGTCCATTGCATACGAATTCCACACCAGTTTGTCCGGATATGACTGGATGAAACCGGAAATATCCGGGTTTTTTTTGGCTAACTCAATCCCAGATATTGCTACAGCCTGTGTGTTTGTGTATTCCTGATTTTATCCGTGGATTTTATTGTTTTGAATGTTTTTTATCAGGGAACATTTAATTTGTGCTTGCAAACACTAATTGGCTCCGCATGCAGACACACTTTCTACGTATTCATATTTTCTAGGTAGAAAGCTAGAGGAACTGCCGCAAACAATCATGATATTTCTGTTTGTATCGATGACATTTTATGCACTTGCCTAACGAAAAGCCTTTGCTTTTCTCCAAAACCATTTTTAATCTGATTTTCTCGGTCCATTGCATATGAATTCCACACCAGTTTCTCCGGATATGACTGGATGAAACCGGAAATATCCGGTATTGTTTTGGCTAACTCAATCCCAGATATTGCTACAGCTTCTGTGTTTGTGTATTCCTGATATTATCCACGGACTTTATTATTTTGAATGTTTTTTTTATCAGGGAACATTTAATTTTGTGCTTGGAATCACCAATTGGTTCCACATGGAGACACCAGCTCTACATGCTTTTATTTTCTAGGGAGAAAGCTAGAGGAACTGCGGCAAACAACATGATATTTCTGTTTGTATCGGTGGTATTTTATGCACTTGCCTAACGAAAAGACTTTGCTTTTCTCCAAAACCATTTTTAATGTGATTTTTCTCGTTCCATTGCATATGAATTTCACACGACTTTGTCCAGCTATGACTGGATGAAACTGGAAATACCTGGTTTTGTTTTGGCTAACTCAATCCGAAATATTGTGAAAGCCTCTGTGTTTGTGTTTGCGGGATATTATCAATGGACTTTCTAGTTTTGAATGTTTTTATCAGGGAACATTTAATTTTGTACCGTTGAAGACTAATTGGTTCATCATGGGAACAGGAGCTCTACACATTCGTATTTTCGGGGGAGAAAACTAGACGAACTGCGGCAAACAAACATGATATTTATGTTGGTATAGATGACATTTTATGCACTTGCCTAACGAAAATACTTTGCCTTTCTCCAAAACAATTTTTACTCTGATTTTCTCGGTCCATTGCATACGAATGCCACACCACTTTGTACGGATATGACTGGATGTAACCGGAAATATCTGCTTTTGCTTGGCTAACTCAATCCCAGATATTGCTACAGCCTCTGTGTTTGTGTTTTCTGGATATTATCAACGGACTTTATTGTTTTGAATGTTTTTTATCAGGGAACATTTAGTTTTGTGCTTGGAAACACTACTTCATTCCACATGGAGACACCATCTCTACACATTCGTATTTTCTAGGGAGAAAGCTAGAGGAACAACGGCAAACAATCGTGATATTTCTGTTTGTATCGATGGCATTTCATGCACTCATCTAAAGCAAAGACTTTGCTTTTCTCCAAACCATTTTTACTGTGATTTTCTCGGTCCACTGCATACAAATTCCACACCAGTTTGTCCGGATATGACTGGATGAAACCGGAAATATCCAGTTTTGTTTTGGATAACTCAATCCCAGATATTGCTACAGCCTTTGTGTTTGTCTCTACCTGGTATTATCCACGGACTTTATTGTTTTGAATTTTTTTAATCAGGAAACATTTAAGTTTAATCTTCGAAACACTAATTGTTTCCACATGGAGATTCCAGCTCTACACATTCGTATTTTCTAGGGAGAAACCTAGAGGAACTGGGGCAAACAAACATGATGTTGCTGTTTGTATAGATGACATTTTATGCACTTGCCTAACGAAAACTCTTTGCTTTTCTCTAAAACCTTTTTTACTGTGATTTTCTTGGTCCATTGCATAGGAATTCCAAACCACGTTTTCCGTATATGACTGGATGAAACCAGAAATATCCGGTTGTGTTTTGCTAACTCAATGCAAAATATGTTGAAAGCCTCTGTGTTTGTGTTTTCTGGATATTATCGATGGACTTTATTGTTTTGAATATTTTTATCAGGGAACATTTAATTTTGTAACGTAGAAACACTAAAGGTTCATCATGGGGACAGCAGCTCTACACATTCGTATTTTCTAGGGAGAAAGCTAGAGGAACGGCGGCAAACAAACATGATATTTCTGTTTGTATAGATGACATTTTATGCACTTTTCTAACGAAAAGACTTTGTTTTTCTCCAAAACCATTTTTAATGTGATTTTCTCTGTCCATTGCATACGAATTCCACACCAGTTTGTCCGGATATGACTGGATGAAACCGGAAATATCCGGGTTTTTTTTGGCTAACTCAATCCCAGATATTGCTACAGCCTGTGTGTTTGTGTATTCCTGATTTTATCCGTGGATTTCATTGTTTTGAATGTTTTTTATCAGGGAACATTTAATTTGTGCTTGCCAACACTAATTGGCTCCGCATGCAGACACACTTTCTACGTATTCATATTTTCTAGGTAGAAAGCTAGAGGAACTGCCGCAAACAATCATGATATTTCTGTTTGTATCGATGACATTTTATGCACTTGCCTAACGAAAAGCCTTTGCTTTTCTCCAAAACCATTTTTAATCTGATTTTCTCGGTCCATTGCATATGAATTCCACACCAGTTTCTCCAGATATGACTGGATGAAACCGGAAATATCCGGTATTGTTTTGGCTAACTCAATCCCAGATATTGCTACAGCTTCTGTGTTTGTGTATTCCTGATATTATCCACGGACTTTATTATTTTGAATGTTTTTTTTTTATCAGGGAACATTTAATTTTGTGCTTGGAATCACCAATTGGTTCCACATGGAGACACCAGCTCTACATGCTTTTATTTTCTAGGGAGAAAGCTAGAGGAACTGCGGCAAACAACATGATATTTCTGTTTGTATCGGTGGTATTTTATGCACTTGCCTAACGAAAAGACTTTGCTTTTCTCCAAAACCATTTTTAATGTGATTTTTCTCGTTCCATTGCATATGAATTTCACACGACTTTGTCCAGCTATGACTGGATGAAACTGGAAATACCTGGTTTTGTTTTGGCTAACTCAATCCGAAATATTGTGAAAGCATCTGTGTTTGTGTTTGCGGGATATTATCAATGGACTTTCTAGTTTTGAATGTTTTTATCAGGGAACATTTAATTTTGTACCGTTGAAGACTAATTGGTTCATCATGGGAACGGGAGCTCTACACATTCGTATTTTCGGGGGAGAAAACTAGATGAACTGCGGCAAACAAACATGATATTTATGTTGGTATAGATGACATTTTATGCACTTGCCTAACGAAAATACTTTGCCTTTCTCCAAAACAATTTTTACTCTGATTTTCTCGGTCCATTGCATACGAATGCCACACCGCTTTGTACGGATATGACTGGATGTAACCGGAAATATCTGCTTTTGCTTGGCTAACTCAATCCCAGATATTGCTACAGCCTCTGTGTTTGTGTTTTCTGGATATTATCAATGGACTTTATTGTTTTGAATGTTTTTTATCAGGGAACATTTAGTTTTGTGCTTGGAAACACTACTTCATTCCACATGGAGACACCATCTCTACACATTCGTATTTTCTAGGGAGAAAGCTAGAGGAACAGCGGCAAACAATCGTGATATTTCTGTTTGTATCGATGGCATTTCATGCACTCATCTAAAGCAAAGACTTTGCTTTTCTCCAAACCATTTTTACTGTGATTTTCTCGGTCCACTGCATACAAATTCCACACCAGTTTGTCCGGATATGACTGGATGAAACCGGAAATATCCAGTTTTGTTTTGGATAACTCAATCCCAGATATTGCTACAGCCTTTGTGTTTGTCTCTACCTGGTATTATCCACGGACTTTATTGTTTTGAATTTTTTTAATCAGGAAACATTTAAGTTTAATCTTCGAAACACTAATTGTTTCCACATGGAGATTCCAGCTCTACACATTCGTATTTTCTAGGGAGAAACCTAGAGGAACTGGGGCAAACAAACATGATGTTGCTGTTTGTATAGATGACATTTTATGCACTTGCCTAACGAAAACTCTTTGCTTTTCTCTAAAACCTTTTTTACTGTGATTTTCTTGGTCCATTGCATAGGAATTCCAAACCACGTTTTCCGTATATGACTGGATGAAACCAGAAATATCCGGTTGTGTTTTGCTAACTCAATGCAAAATATGTTGAAAGCCTCTGTGTTTGTGTTTTCTGGATATTATCGATGGACTTTATTGTTTTGAATATTTTTATCAGGGAACATTTAATTTTGTAACGTAGAAACACTAAAGGTTCATCATGGGGACAGCAGCTCTACACATTCGTATTTTCTAGGGAGAAAGCTAGAGGAACGGCGGCAAACAAACATGATATTTCTGTTTGTATAGATGACATTTTATGCACTTTTCTAACGAAAAGACTTTGTTTTTCTCCAAAACCATTTTTAATGTGATTTTCTCTGTCCATTGCATACGAATTCCACACCAGTTTGTCCGGATATGACTGGATGAAACCGGAAATATCCGGGTTTTTTTTGGCTAACTCAATCCCAGATATTGCTACAGCCTGTGTGTTTGTGTATTCCTGATTTTATCCGTGGATTTCATTGTTTTGAATGTTTTTTATCAGGGAACATTTAATTTGTGCTTGCAAACACTAATTGGCTCCGCATGCAGACACACTTTCTACGTATTCATATTTTCTAGGTAGAAAGCTAGAGGAACTGCCGCAAACAATCATGATATTTCTGTTTGTATCGATGACATTTTATGCACTTGCCTAACGAAAAGCCTTTGCTTTTCTCCAAAACCATTTTTAATCTGATTTTCTCGGTCCATTGCATATGAATTCCACACCAGTTTCTCCAGATATGACTGGATGAAACCGGAAATATCCGGTATTGTTTTGGCTAACTCAATCCCAGATATTGCTACAGCTTCTGTGTTTGTGTATTCCTGATATTATCCACGGACTTTATTATTTTGAATGTTTTTTTTTTATCAGGGAACATTTAATTTTGTGCTTGGAATCACCAATTGGTTCCACATGGAGACACCAGCTCTACATGCTTTTATTTTCTAGGGAGAAAGCTAGAGGAACTGCGGCAAACAACATGATATTTCTGTTTGTATCGGTGGTATTTTATGCACTTGCCTAACGAAAAGACTTTGCTTTTCTCCAAAACCATTTTTAATGTGATTTTTCTCGTTCCATTGCATATGAATTTCACACGACTTTGTCCAGCTATGACTGGATGAAACTGGAAATACCTGGTTTTGTTTTGGCTAACTCAATCCGAAATATTGTGAAAGCATCTGTGTTTGTGTTTGCGGGATATTATCAATGGACTTTCTAGTTTTGAATGTTTTTATCAGGGAACATTTAATTTTGTACCGTTGAAGACTAATTGGTTCATCATGGGAACGGGAGCTCTACACATTCGTATTTTCGGGGGAGAAAACTAGATGAACTGCGGCAAACAAACATGATATTTATGTTGGTATAGATGACATTTTATGCACTTGCCTAACGAAAATACTTTGCCTTTCTCCAAAACAATTTTTACTCTGATTTTCTCGGTCCATTGCATACGAATGCCACACCACTTTGTACGGATATGACTGGATGTAACCGGAAATATCTGCTTTTGCTTGGCTAACTCAATCCCAGATATTGCTACAGCCTCTGTGTTTGTGTTTTCTGGATATTATCAATGGACTTTATTGTTTTGAATGTTTTTTATCAGGGAACATTTAGTTTTGTGCTTGGAAACACTACTTCATTCCACATGGAGACACCATCTCTACACATTCGTATTTTCTAGGGAGAAAGCTAGAGGAACAGCGGCAAACAATCGTGATATTTCTGTTTGTATCGATGGCATTTCATGCACTCATCTAAAGCAAAGACTTTGCTTTTCTCCAAACCATTTTTACTGTGATTTTCTCGGTCCACTGCATACAAATTCCACACCAGTTTGTCCGGATATGACTGGATGAAACCGGAAATATCCAGTTTTGTTTTGGATAACTCAATCCCAGATATTGCTACAGCCTTTGTGTTTGTCTCTACCTGGTATTATCCACGGACTTTATTGTTTTGAATTTTTTTAATCAGGAAACATTTAAGTTTAATCTTCGAAACACTAATTGTTTCCACATGGAGATTCCAGCTCTACACATTCGTATTTTCTAGGGAGAAACCTAGAGGAACTGGGGCAAACAAACATGATGTTGCTGTTTGTATAGATGACATTTTATGCACTTGCCTAACGAAAACTCTTTGCTTTTCTCTAAAACCTTTTTTACTGTGATTTTCTTGGTCCATTGCATAGGAATTCCAAACCACGTTTTCCGTATATGACTGGATGAAACCAGAAATATCCGGTTGTGTTTTGCTAACTCAATGCAAAATATGTTGAAAGCCTCTGTGTTTGTGTTTTCTGGATATTATCGATGGACTTTATTGTTTTGAATATTTTTATCAGGGAACATTTAATTTTGTAACGTAGAAACACTAAAGGTTCATCATGGGGACAGCAGCTCTACACATTCGTATTTTCTAGGGAGAAAGCTAGAGGAACGGCGGCAAACAAACATGATATTTCTGTTTGTATAGATGACATTTTATGCACTTTTCTAACGAAAAGACTTTGTTTTTCTCCAAAACCATTTTTAATGTGATTTTCTCTGTCCATTGCATACGAATTCCACACCAGTTTGTCCGGATATGACTGGATGAAACCGGAAATATCCGGGTTTTTTTTGGCTAACTCAATCCCAGATATTGCTACAGCCTGTGTGTTTGTGTATTCCTGATTTTATCCGTGGATTTCATTGTTTTGAATGTTTTTTATCAGGGAACATTTAATTTGTGCTTGCAAACACTAATTGGCTCCGCATGCAGACACACTTTCTACGTATTCATATTTTCTAGGTAGAAAGCTAGAGGAACTGCCGCAAACAATCATGATATTTCTGTTTGTATCGATGACATTTTATGCACTTGCCTAACGAAAAGCCTTTGCTTTTCTCCAAAACCATTTTTAATCTGATTTTCTCGGTCCATTGCATATGAATTCCACACCAGTTTCTCCAGATATGACTGGATGAAACCGGAAATATCCGGTATTGTTTTGGCTAACTCAATCCCAGATATTGCTACAGCTTCTGTGTTTGTGTATTCCTGATATTATCCACGGACTTTATTATTTTGAATGTTTTTTTTTTATCAGGGAACATTTAATTTTGTGCTTGGAATCACCAATTGGTTCCACATGGAGACACCAGCTCTACATGCTTTTATTTTCTAGGGAGAAAGCTAGAGGAACTGCGGCAAACAACATGATATTTCTGTTTGTATCGGTGGTATTTTATGCACTTGCCTAACGAAAAGACTTTGCTTTTCTCCAAAACCATTTTTAATGTGATTTTTCTCGTTCCATTGCATATGAATTTCACACGACTTTGTCCAGCTATGACTGGATGAAACTGGAAATACCTGGTTTTGTTTTGGCTAACTCAATCCGAAATATTGTGAAAGCCTCTGTGTTTGTGTTTGCGGGATATTATCAATGGACTTTCTAGTTTTGAATGTTTTTATCAGGGAACATTTAATTTTGTACCGTTGAAGACTAATTGGTTCATCATGGGAACAGGAGCTCTACACATTCGTATTTTCGGGGGAGAAAACTAGACGAACTGCGGCAAACAAACATGATATTTATGTTGGTATAGATGACATTTTATGCACTTGCCTAACGAAAATACTTTGCCTTTCTCCAAAACAATTTTTACTCTGATTTTCTCGGTCCATTGCATACGAATGCCACACCACTTTGTACGGATATGACTGGATGTAACCGGAAATATCTGCTTTTGCTTGGCTAACTCAATCCCAGATATTGCTACAGCCTCTGTGTTTGTGTTTTCTGGATATTATCAACGGACTTTATTGTTTTGAATGTTTTTTATCAGGGAACATTTAGTTTTGTGCTTGGAAACACTACTTCATTCCACATGGAGACACCATCTCTACACATTCGTATTTTCTAGGGAGAAAGCTAGAGGAACAGCGGCAAACAATCGTGATATTTCTGTTTGTATCGATGGCATTTCATGCACTCATCTAAAGCAAAGACTTTGCTTTTCTCCAAACCATTTTTACTGTGATTTTCTCGGTCCACTGCATACAAATTCCACATCAGTTTGTCCGGATATGACTGGATGAAACCGGAAATATCCAGTTTTGTTTTGGATAACTCAATCCCAGATATTGCTACAGCCTTTGTGTTTGTCTCTACCTGGTATTATCCACGGACTTTATTGTTTTGAATTTTTTTAATCAGGAAACATTTAAGTTTAATCTTCGAAACACTAATTGTTTCCACATGGAGATTCCAGCTCTACACATTCGTATTTTCTAGGGAGAAACCTAGAGGAACTGGGGCAAACAAACATGATGTTGCTGTTTGTATAGATGACATTTTATGCACTTGCCTAACGAAAACTCTTTGCTTTTCTCTAAAACCTTTTTTACTGTGATTTTCTTGGTCCATTGCATAGGAATTCCAAACCACGTTTTCCGTATATGACTGGATGAAACCAGAAATATCCGGTTGTGTTTTGCTAACTCAATGCAAAATATGTTGAAAGCCTCTGTGTTTGTGTTTTCTGGATATTATCGATGGACTTTATTGTTTTGAATATTTTTATCAGGGAACATTTAATTTTGTAACGTAGAAACACTAAAGGTTCATCATGGGGACAGCAGCTCTACACATTCGTATTTTCTAGGGAGAAAGCTAGAGGAACGGCGGCAAACAAACATGATATTTCTGTTTGTATAGATGACATTTTATGCACTTTTCTAACGAAAAGACTTTGTTTTTCTCCAAAACCATTTTTAATGTGATTTTCTCTGTCCATTGCATACGAATTCCACACCAGTTTGTCCGGATATGACTGGATGAAACCGGAAATATCCGGGTTTTTTTTTTGGCTAACTCAATCCCAGATATTGCTACAGCCTGTGTGTTTGTGTATTCCTGATTTTATCCGTGGATTTCATTGTTTTGAATGTTTTTTATCAGGGAACATTTAATTTGTGCTTGCAAACACTAATTGGCTCCGCATGCAGACACACTTTCTACGTATTCATATTTTCTAGGTAGAAAGCTAGAGGAACTGCCGCAAACAATCATGATATTTCTGTTTGTATCGATGACATTTTATGCACTTGCCTAACGAAAAGCCTTTGCTTTTCTCCAAAACCATTTTTAATCTGATTTTCTCGGTCCATTGCATATGAATTCCACACCAGTTTCTCCGGATATGACTGGATGAAACCGGAAATATCCGGTATTGTTTTGGCTAACTCAATCCCAGATATTGCTACAGCTTCTGTGTTTGTGTATTCCTGATATTATCCACGGACTTTATTATTTTGAATGTTTTTTTTTATCAGGGAACATTTAATTTTGTGCTTGGACTCACCAATTGGTTCCACATGGAGACACCAGCTCTACATGCTTTTATTTTCTAGGGAGAAAGCTAGAGGAACTGCGGCAAACAACATGATATTTCTGTTTGTATCGGTGGTATTTTATGCACTTGCCTAACGAAAAGACTTTGCTTTTCTCCAAAACCATTTTTAATGTGATTTTTCTCGTTCCATTTCATATGAATTTCACACGACTTTGTCCAGCTATGACTGGATGAAACTGGAAATACCTGGTTTTGTTTTGGCTAACTCAATCCGAAATATTGTGAAAGCCTCTGTGTTTGTGTTTGCGGGATATTATCAATGGACTTTCTAGTTTTGAATGTTTTTATCAGGGAACATTTAATTTTGTACCGTTGAAGACTAATTGGTTCATCATGGGAACAGGAGCTCTACACATTCGTATTTTCGGGGGAGAAAACTAGACGAACTGCGGCAAACAAACATGATATTTATGTTGGTATAGATGACATTTTATGCACTTGCCTAACGAAAATACTTTGCCTTTCTCCAAAACAATTTTTACTCTGATTTTCTCGGTCCATTGCATACGAATGCCACACCACTTTGTACGGATATGACTGGATGTAACCGGAAATATCTGCTTTTGCTTGGCTAACTCAATCCCAGATATTGCTACAGCCTCTGTGTTTGTGTTTTCTGGATATTATCAACGGACTTTATTGTTTTGAATGTTTTTTATCAGGGAACATTTAGTTTTGTGCTTGGAAACACTACTTCATTCCACATGGAGACACCATCTCTACACATTCGTATTTTCTAGGGAGAAAGCTAGAGGAACAGCGGCAAACAATCGTGATATTTCTGTTTGTATCGATGGCATTTCATGCACTCATCTAAAGCAAAGACTTTGCTTTTCTCCAAACCATTTTTACTGTGATTTTCTCGGTCCACTGCATACAAATTCCACACCAGTTTGTCCGGATATGACTGGATGAAACCGGAAATATCCAGTTTTGTTTTGGATAACTCAATCCCAGATATTGCTACAGCCTTTGTGTTTGTCTCTACCTGGTATTATCCACGGACTTTATTGTTTTGAATTTTTTTAATCAGGAAACATTTAAGTTTAATCTTCGAAACACTAATTGTTTCCACATGGAGATTCCAGCTCTACACATTCGTATTTTCTAGGGAGAAACCTAGAGGAACTGGGGCAAACAAACATGATGTTGCTGTTTGTATAGATGACATTTTATGCACTTGCCTAACGAAAACTCTTTGCTTTTCTCTAAAACCTTTTTTACTGTGATTTTCTTGGTCCATTGCATAGGAATTCCAAACCACGTTTTCCGTATATGACTGGATGAAACCAGAAATATCCGGTTGTGTTTTGCTAACTCAATGCAAAATATGTTGAAAGCCTCTGTGTTTGTGTTTTCTGGATATTATCGATGGACTTTATTGTTTTGAATATTTTTATCAGGGAACATTTAATTTTGTAACGTAGAAACACTAAAGGTTCATCATGGGGACAGCAGCTCTACACATTCGTATTTTCTAGGGAGAAAGCTAGAGGAACGGCGGCAAACAAACATGATATTTCTGTTTGTATAGATGACATTTTATGCACTTTTCTAACGAAAAGACTTTGTTTTTCTCCAAAACCATTTTTAATGTGATTTTCTCTGTCCATTGCATACGAATTCCACACCAGTTTGTCCGGATATGACTGGATGAAACCGGAAATATCCGGGTTTTTTTTGGCTAACTCAATCCCAGATATTGCTACAGCCTGTGTGTTTGTGTATTCCTGATTTTATCCGTGGATTTCATTGTTTTGAATGTTTTTTATCAGGGAACATTTAATTTGTGCTTGCAAACACTAATTGGCTCCGCATGCAGACACACTTTCTACGTATTCATATTTTCTAGGTAGAAAGCTAGAGGAACTGCCGCAAACAATCATGATATTTCTGTTTGTATCGATGACATTTTATGCACTTGCCTAACGAAAAGCCTTTGCTTTTCTCCAAAACCATTTTTAATCTGATTTTCTCGGTCCATTGCATATGAATTCCACACCAGTTTCTCCAGATATGACTGGATGAAACCGGAAATATCCGGTATTGTTTTGGCTAACTCAATCCCAGATATTGCTACAGCTTCTGTGTTTGTGTATTCCTGATATTATCCACGGACTTTATTATTTTGAATGTTTTTTTTTTATCAGGGAACATTTAATTTTGTGCTTGGAATCACCAATTGGTTCCACATGGAGACACCAGCTCTACATGCTTTTATTTTCTAGGGAGAAAGCTAGAGGAACTGCGGCAAACAACATGATATTTCTGTTTGTATCGGTGGTATTTTATGCACTTGCCTAACGAAAAGACTTTGCTTTTCTCCAAAACCATTTTTAATGTGATTTTTCTCGTTCCATTGCATATGAATTTCACACGACTTTGTCCAGCTATGACTGGATGAAACTGGAAATACCTGGTTTTGTTTTGGCTAACTCAATCCGAAATATTGTGAAAGCATCTGTGTTTGTGTTTGCGGGATATTATCAATGGACTTTCTAGTTTTGAATGTTTTTATCAGGGAACATTTAATTTTGTACCGTTGAAGACTAATTGGTTCATCATGGGAACGGGAGCTCTACACATTCGTATTTTCGGGGGAGAAAACTAGATGAACTGCGGCAAACAAACATGATATTTATGTTGGTATAGATGACATTTTATGCACTTGCCTAACGAAAATACTTTGCCTTTCTCCAAAACAATTTTTACTCTGATTTTCTCGGTCCATTGCATACGAATGCCACACCACTTTGTACGGATATGACTGGATGTAACCGGAAATATCTGCTTTTGCTTGGCTAACTCAATCCCAGATATTGCTACAGCCTCTGTGTTTGTGTTTTCTGGATATTATCAATGGACTTTATTGTTTTGAATGTTTTTTATCAGGGAACATTTAGTTTTGTGCTTGGAAACACTACTTCATTCCACATGGAGACACCATCTCTACACATTCGTATTTTCTAGGGAGAAAGCTAGAGGAACAGCGGCAAACAATCGTGATATTTCTGTTTGTATCGATGGCATTTCATGCACTCATCTAAAGCAAAGACTTTGCTTTTCTCCAAACCATTTTTACTGTGATTTTCTCGGTCCACTGCATACAAATTCCACACCAGTTTGTCCGGATATGACTGGATGAAACCGGAAATATCCAGTTTTGTTTTGGATAACTCAATCCCAGATATTGCTACAGCCTTTGTGTTTGTCTCTACCTGGTATTATCCACGGACTTTATTGTTTTGAATTTTTTTAATCAGGAAACATTTAAGTTTAATCTTCGAAACACTAATTGTTTCCACATGGAGATTCCAGCTCTACACATTCGTATTTTCTAGGGAGAAACCTAGAGGAACTGGGGCAAACAAACATGATGTTGCTGTTTGTATAGATGACATTTTATGCACTTGCCTAACGAAAACTCTTTGCTTTTCTCTAAAACCTTTTTTACTGTGATTTTCTTGGTCCATTGCATAGGAATTCCAAACCACGTTTTCCGTATATGACTGGATGAAACCAGAAATATCCGGTTGTGTTTTGCTAACTCAATGCAAAATATGTTGAAAGCCTCTGTGTTTGTGTTTTCTGGATATTATCGATGGACTTTATTGTTTTGAATATTTTTATCAGGGAACATTTAATTTTGTAACGTAGAAACACTAAAGGTTCATCATGGGGACAGCAGCTCTACACATTCGTATTTTCTAGGGAGAAAGCTAGAGGAACGGCGGCAAACAAACATGATATTTCTGTTTGTATAGATGACATTTTATGCACTTTTCTAACGAAAAGACTTTGTTTTTCTCCAAAACCATTTTTAATGTGATTTTCTCTGTCCATTGCATACGAATTCCACACCAGTTTGTCCGGATATGACTGGATGAAACCGGAAATATCCGGGTTTTTTTTGGCTAACTCAATCCCAGATATTGCTACAGCCTGTGTGTTTGTGTATTCCTGATTTTATCCGTGGATTTCATTGTTTTGAATGTTTTTTATCAGGGAACATTTAATTTGTGCTTGCCAACACTAATTGGCTCCGCATGCAGACACACTGTCTACGTATTCATATTTTCTAGGTAGAAAGCTAGAGGAACTGCCGCAAACAATCATGATATTTCTGTTTGTATCGATGACATTTTATGCACTTGCCTAACGAAAAGCCTTTGCTTTTCTCCAAAACCATTTTTAATCTGATTTTCTCGGTCCATTGCATATGAATTCCACACCAGTTTCTCCGGATATGACTGGATGAAACCGGAAATATCCGGTATTGTTTTGGCTAACTCAATCCCAGATATTGCTACAGCTTCTGTGTTTGTGTATTCCTGATATTATCCACGGACTTTATTATTTTGAATGTTTTTTTTTATCAGGGAACATTTAATTTTGTGCTTGGACTCACCAATTGGTTCCACATGGAGACACCAGCTCTACATGCTTTTATTTTCTAGGGAGAAAGCTAGAGGAACTGCGGCAAACAACATGATATTTCTGTTTGTATCGGTGGTATTTTATGCACTTGCCTAACGAAAAGACTTTGCTTTTCTCCAAAACCATTTTTAATGTGATTTTTCTCGTTCCATTTCATATGAATTTCACACGACTTTGTCCAGCTATGACTGGATGAAACTGGAAATACCTGGTTTTGTTTTGGCTAACTCAATCCGAAATATTGTGAAAGCCTCTGTGTTTGTGTTTGCGGGATATTATCAATGGACTTTCTAGTTTTGAATGTTTTTATCAGGGAACATTTAATTTTGTACCGTTGAAGACTAATTGGTTCATCATGGGAACAGGAGCTCTACACATTCGTATTTTCGGGGGAGAAAACTAGACGAACTGCGGCAAACAAACATGATATTTATGTTGGTATAGATGACATTTTATGCACTTGCCTAACGAAAATACTTTGCCTTTCTCCAAAACAATTTTTACTCTGATTTTCTCGGTCCATTGCATACGAATGCCACACCACTTTGTACGGATATGACTGGATGTAACCGGAAATATCTGCTTTTGCTTGGCTAACTCAATCCCAGATATTGCTACAGCCTCTGTGTTTGTGTTTTCTGGATATTATCAACGGACTTTATTGTTTTGAATGTTTTTTATCAGGGAACATTTAGTTTTGTGCTTGGAAACACTACTTCATTCCACATGGAGACACCATCTCTACACATTCGTATTTTCTAGGGAGAAAGCTAGAGGAACAGCGGCAAACAATCGTGATATTTCTGTTTGTATCGATGGCATTTCATGCACTCATCTAAAGCAAAGACTTTGCTTTTCTCCAAACCATTTTTACTGTGATTTTCTCGGTCCACTGCATACAAATTCCACACCAGTTTGTCCGGATATGACTGGATGAAACCGGAAATATCCAGTTTTGTTTTGGATAACTCAATCCCAGATATTGCTACAGCCTTTGTGTTTGTCTCTACCTGGTATTATCCACGGACTTTATTGTTTTGAATTTTTTTAATCAGGAAACATTTAAGTTTAATCTTCGAAACACTAATTGTTTCCACATGGAGATTCCAGCTCTACACATTCGTATTTTCTAGGGAGAAACCTAGAGGAACTGGGGCAAACAAACATGATGTTGCTGTTTGTATAGATGACATTTTATGCACTTGCCTAACGAAAACTCTTTGCTTTTCTCTAAAACCTTTTTTACTGTGATTTTCTTGGTCCATTGCATAGGAATTCCAAACCACGTTTTCCGTATATGACTGGATGAAACCAGAAATATCCGGTTGTGTTTTGCTAACTCAATGCAAAATATGTTGAAAGCCTCTGTGTTTGTGTTTTCTGGATATTATCGATGGACTTTATTGTTTTGAATATTTTTATCAGGGAACATTTAATTTTGTAACGTAGAAACACTAAAGGTTCATCATGGGGACAGCAGCTCTACACATTCGTATTTTCTAGGGAGAAAGCTAGAGGAACGGCGGCAAACAAACATGATATTTCTGTTTGTATAGATGACATTTTATGCACTTTTCTAACGAAAAGACTTTGTTTTTCTCCAAAACCATTTTTAATGTGATTTTCTCTGTCCATTGCATACGAATTCCACACCAGTTTGTCCGGATATGACTGGATGAAACCGGAAATATCCGGGTTTTTTTTGGCTAACTCAATCCCAGATATTGCTACAGCCTGTGTGTTTGTGTATTCCTGATTTTATCCGTGGATTTCATTGTTTTGAATGTTTTTTATCAGGGAACATTTAATTTGTGCTTGCAAACACTAATTGGCTCCGCATGCAGACACACTTTCTACGTATTCATATTTTCTAGGTAGAAAGCTAGAGGAACTGCCGCAAACAATCATGATATTTCTGTTTGTATCGATGACATTTTATGCACTTGCCTAACGAAAAGCCTTTGCTTTTCTCCAAAACCATTTTTAATCTGATTTTCTCGGTCCATTGCATATGAATTCCACACCAGTTTCTCCAGATATGACTGGATGAAACCGGAAATATCCGGTATTGTTTTGGCTAACTCAATCCCAGATATTGCTACAGCTTCTGTGTTTGTGTATTCCTGATATTATCCACGGACTTTATTATTTTGAATGTTTTTTTTTTATCAGGGAACATTTAATTTTGTGCTTGGAATCACCAATTGGTTCCACATGGAGACACCAGCTCTACATGCTTTTATTTTCTAGGGAGAAAGCTAGAGGAACTGCGGCAAACAACATGATATTTCTGTTTGTATCGGTGGTATTTTATGCACTTGCCTAACGAAAAGACTTTGCTTTTCTCCAAAACCATTTTTAATGTGATTTTTCTCGTTCCATTGCATATGAATTTCACACGACTTTGTCCAGCTATGACTGGATGAAACTGGAAATACCTGGTTTTGTTTTGGCTAACTCAATCCGAAATATTGTGAAAGCATCTGTGTTTGTGTTTGCGGGATATTATCAATGGACTTTCTAGTTTTGAATGTTTTTATCAGGGAACATTTAATTTTGTACCGTTGAAGACTAATTGGTTCATCATGGGAACGGGAGCTCTACACATTCGTATTTTCGGGGGAGAAAACTAGATGAACTGCGGCAAACAAACATGATATTTATGTTGGTATAGATGACATTTTATGCACTTGCCTAACGAAAATACTTTGCCTTTCTCCAAAACAATTTTTACTCTGATTTTCTCGGTCCATTGCATACGAATGCCACACCACTTTGTACGGATATGACTGGATGTAACCGGAAATATCTGCTTTTGCTTGGCTAACTCAATCCCAGATATTGCTACAGCCTCTGTGTTTGTGTTTTCTGGATATTATCAATGGACTTTATTGTTTTGAATGTTTTTTATCAGGGAACATTTAGTTTTGTGCTTGGAAACACTACTTCATTCCACATGGAGACACCATCTCT
This sequence comes from Lepus europaeus, assembly GCF_033115175.1. Classification (NCBI taxonomy): domain Eukaryota; kingdom Metazoa; phylum Chordata; class Mammalia; order Lagomorpha; family Leporidae; genus Lepus; species Lepus europaeus. The sequence continues at coordinate 325,848 of NW_026909019.1, read as the reverse complement.
ACACATTCGTATTTTCTAGGGAGAAAGCTAGAGGAACAGCGGCAAACAATCGTGATATTTCTGTTTGTATCGATGGCATTTCATGCACTCATCTAAAGCAAAGACTTTGCTTTTCTCCAAACCATTTTTACTGTGATTTTCTCGGTCCACTGCATACAAATTCCACACCAGTTTGTCCGGATATGACTGGATGAAACCGGAAATATCCAGTTTTGTTTTGGATAACTCAATCCCAGATATTGCTACAGCCTTTGTGTTTGTCTCTACCTGGTATTATCCACGGACTTTATTGTTTTGAATTTTTTTAATCAGGAAACATTTAAGTTTAATCTTCGAAACACTAATTGTTTCCACATGGAGATTCCAGCTCTACACATTCGTATTTTCTAGGGAGAAACCTAGAGGAACTGGGGCAAACAAACATGATGTTGCTGTTTGTATAGATGACATTTTATGCACTTGCCTAACGAAAACTCTTTGCTTTTCTCTAAAACCTTTTTTACTGTGATTTTCTTGGTCCATTGCATAGGAATTCCAAACCACGTTTTCCGTATATGACTGGATGAAACCAGAAATATCCGGTTGTGTTTTGCTAACTCAATGCAAAATATGTTGAAAGCCTCTGTGTTTGTGTTTTCTGGATATTATCGATGGACTTTATTGTTTTGAATATTTTTATCAGGGAACATTTAATTTTGTAACGTAGAAACACTAAAGGTTCATCATGGGGACAGCAGCTCTACACATTCGTATTTTCTAGGGAGAAAGCTAGAGGAACGGCGGCAAACAAACATGATATTTCTGTTTGTATAGATGACATTTTATGCACTTTTCTAACGAAAAGACTTTGTTTTTCTCCAAAACCATTTTTAATGTGATTTTCTCTGTCCATTGCATACGAATTCCACACCAGTTTGTCCGGATATGACTGGATGAAACCGGAAATATCCGGGTTTTTTTTGGCTAACTCAATCCCAGATATTGCTACAGCCTGTGTGTTTGTGTATTCCTGATTTTATCCGTGGATTTCATTGTTTTGAATGTTTTTTATCAGGGAACATTTAATTTGTGCTTGCCAACACTAATTGGCTCCGCATGCAGACACACTGTCTACGTATTCATATTTTCTAGGTAGAAAGCTAGAGGAACTGCCGCAAACAATCATGATATTTCTGTTTGTATCGATGACATTTTATGCACTTGCCTAACGAAAAGCCTTTGCTTTTCTCCAAAACCATTTTTAATCTGATTTTCTCGGTCCATTGCATATGAATTCCACACCAGTTTCTCCGGATATGACTGGATGAAACCGGAAATATCCGGTATTGTTTTGGCTAACTCAATCCCAGATATTGCTACAGCTTCTGTGTTTGTGTATTCCTGATATTATCCACGGACTTTATTATTTTGAATGTTTTTTTTTTATCAGGGAACATTTAATTTTGTGCTTGGACTCACCAATTGGTTCCACATGGAGACACCAGCTCTACATGCTTTTATTTTCTAGGGAGAAAGCTAGAGGAACTGCGGCAAACAACATGATATTTCTGTTTGTATCGGTGGTATTTTATGCACTTGCCTAACGAAAAGACTTTGCTTTTCTCCAAAACCATTTTTAATGTGATTTTTCTCGTTCCATTGCATATGAATTTCACACGACTTTGTCCAGCTATGACTGGATGAAACTGGAAATACCTGGTTTTGTTTTGGCTAACTCAATCCGAAATATTGTGAAAGCCTCTGTGTTTGTGTTTGCGGGATATTATCAATGGACTTTCTAGTTTTGAATGTTTTTATCAGGGAACATTTAATTTTGTACCGTTGAAGACTAATTGGTTCATCATGGGAACAGGAGCTCTACACATTCGTATTTTCGGGGGAGAAAACTAGACGAACTGCGGCAAACAAACATGATATTTATGTTGGTATAGATGACATTTTATGCACTTGCCTAACGAAAATACTTTGCCTTTCTCCAAAACAATTTTTACTCTGATTTTCTCGGTCCATTGCATACGAATGCCACACCACTTTGTACGGATATGACTGGATGTAACCGGAAATATCTGCTTTTGCTTGGCTAACTCAATCCCAGATATTGCTACAGCCTCTGTGTTTGTGTTTTCTGGATATTATCAACGGACTTTATTGTTTTGAATGTTTTTTATCAGGGAACATTTAGTTTTGTGCTTGGAAACACTACTTCATTCCACATGGAGACACCATCTCTACACATTCGTATTTTCTAGGGAGAAAGCTAGAGGAACAGCGGCAAACAATCGTGATATTTCTGTTTGTATCGATGGCATTTCATGCACTCATCTAAAGCAAAGACTTTGCTTTTCTCCAAACCATTTTTACTGTGATTTTCTCGGTCCACTGCATACAAATTCCACACCAGTTTGTCCGGATATGACTGGATGAAACCGGAAATATCCAGTTTTGTTTTGGATAACTCAATCCCAGATATTGCTACAGCCTTTGTGTTTGTCTCTACCTGGTATTATCCACGGACTTTATTGTTTTGAATTTTTTTAATCAGGAAACATTTAAGTTTAATCTTCGAAACACTAATTGTTTCCACATGGAGATTCCAGCTCTACACATTCGTATTTTCTAGGGAGAAACCTAGAGGAACTGGGGCAAACAAACATGATGTTGCTGTTTGTATAGATGACATTTTATGCACTTGCCTAACGAAAACTCTTTGCTTTTCTCTAAAACCTTTTTTACTGTGATTTTCTTGGTCCATTGCATAGGAATTCCAAACCACGTTTTCCGTATATGACTGGATGAAACCAGAAATATCCGGTTGTGTTTTGCTAACTCAATGCAAAATATGTTGAAAGCCTCTGTGTTTGTGTTTTCTGGATATTATCGATGGACTTTATTGTTTTGAATATTTTTATCAGGGAACATTTAATTTTGTAACGTAGAAACACTAAAGGTTCATCATGGGGACAGCAGCTCTACACATTCGTATTTTCTAGGGAGAAAGCTAGAGGAACGGCGGCAAACAAACATGATATTTCTGTTTGTATAGATGACATTTTATGCACTTTTCTAACGAAAAGACTTTGTTTTTCTCCAAAACCATTTTTAATGTGATTTTCTCTGTCCATTGCATACGAATTCCACACCAGTTTGTCCGGATATGACTGGATGAAACCGGAAATATCCGGGTTTTTTTTGGCTAACTCAATCCCAGATATTGCTACAGACTGTGTGTTTGTGTATTCCTAATTTTATCCGTGGATTTCATTGTTTTGAATGTTTTTTTATCAGGGAACATTTAATTTGTGCTTGCCAACACTAATTGGCTCCGCATGCAGACACACTTTCTACGTATTCATATTTTCTAGGTAGAAAGCTAGAGGAACTGCCGCAAACAATCATGATATTTCTGTTTGTATCGATGACATTTTATGCACTTGCCTAACGAAAAGCCTTTGCTTTTCTCCAAAACCATTTTTAATCTGATTTTCTCGGTCCATTGCATATGAATTCCACACCAGTTTCTCTGGATATGACTGGATGAAACCGGAAATATCCGGTATTGTTTTGGCTAACTCAATCCCAGATATTGCTACAGCTTCTGTGTTTGTGTATTCCTGATATTATCCACGGACTTTATTATTTTGAATGTTTTTTTTTTATCAGGGAACATTTAATTTTGTGCTTGGAATCACCAATTGGTTCCACATGGAGACACCAGCTCTACATGCTTTTATTTTCTAGGGAGAAAGCTAGAGGAACTGCGGCAAACAACATGATATTTCTGTTTGTATCGGTGGTATTTTATGCACTTGCCTAACGAAAAGACTTTGCTTTTCTCCAAAACCATTTTTAATGTGATTTTTCTCGTTCCATTGCATATGAATTTCACACGACTTTGTCCAGCTATGACTGGATGAAACTGGAAATACCTGGTTTTGTTTTGGCTAACTCAACCCGAAATATTGTGAAAGCCTCTGTGTTTGTGTTTGCGGGATATTATCAATGGACTTTCTAGTTTTGAATGTTTTTATCAGGGAACATTTAATTTTGTACCGTTGAAGACTAATTGGTTCATCATGGGAACAGGAGCTCTACACATTCGTATTTTCGGGGGAGAAAACTAGACGAACTGCGGCAAACAAACATGATATTTATGTTGGTATAGATGACATTTTATGCACTTGCCTAACGAAAATACTTTGCCTTTCTCCAAAACAATTTTTACTCTGATTTTCTCGGTCCATTGCATACGAATGCCACACCACTTTGTACGGATATGACTGGATGTAACCGGAAATATCTGCTTTTGCTTGGCTAACTCAATCCCAGATATTGCTACAGCCTCTGTGTTTGTGTTTTCTGGATATTATCAACGGACTTTATTGTTTTGAATGTTTTTTATCAGGGAACATTTAGTTTTGTGCTTGGAAACACTACTTCATTCCACATGGAGACACCATCTCTACACATTCGTATTTTCTAGGGAGAAAGCTAGAGGAACAGCGGCAAACAATCGTGATATTTCTGTTTGTATCGATGGCATTTCATGCACTCATCTAAAGCAAAGACTTTGCTTTTCTCCAAACCATTTTTACTGTGATTTTCTCGGTCCACTGCATACAAATTCCACACCAGTTTGTCCGGATATGACTGGATGAAACCGGAAATATCCAGTTTTGTTTTGGATAACTCAATCCCAGATATTGCTACAGCCTTTGTGTTTGTCTCTACCTGGTATTATCCACGGACTTTATTGTTTTGAATTTTTTTAATCAGGAAACATTTAAGTTTAATCTTCGAAACACTAATTGTTTCCACATGGAGATTCCAGCTCTACACATTCGTATTTTCTAGGGAGAGACCTAGAGGAACTGGGGCAAACAAACATGATGTTGCTGTTTGTATAGATGACATTTTATGCACTTGCCTAACGAAAACTCTTTGCTTTTCTCTAAAACCTTTTTTACTGTGATTTTCTTGGTCCATTGCATAGGAATTCCAAACCACGTTTTCCGTATATGACTGGATGAAACCAGAAATATCCGGTTGTGTTTTGCTAACTCAGTGCAAAATATGTTGAAAGCCTCTGTGTTTGTGTTTTCTGGATATTATCGATGGACTTTATTGTTTTGAATATTTTTATCAGGGAACATTTAATTTTGTAACGTAGAAACACTAAAGGTTCATCATGGGGACAGCAGCTCTACACATTCGTATTTTCTAGGGAGAAAGCTAGAGGAACGGCGGCAAACAAACATGATATTTCTGTTTGTATAGATGACATTTTATGCACTTTTCTAACGAAAAGACTTTGTTTTTCTCCAAAACCATTTTTAATGTGATTTTCTCTGTCCATTGCATACGAATTCCACACCAGTTTGTCCGGATATGACTGGATGAAACCGGAAATATCCGGGTTTTTTTTGGCTAACTCAATCCCAGATATTGCTACAGCCTGTGTGTTTGTGTATTCCTGATTTTATCCGTGGATTTCATTGTTTTGAATGTTTTTTTATCAGGGAACATTTAATTTGTGCTTGCCAACACTAATTGGCTCCGCATGTAGACACACTTTCTACGTATTCATATTTTCTAGGTAGAAAGCTAGAGGAACTGCCGCAAACAATCATGATATTTCTGTTTGTATCGATGACATTTTATGCACTTGCCTAACGAAAAGCCTTTGCTTTTCTCCAAAACCATTTTTAATCTGATTTTCTCGGTCCATTGCATATGAATTCCACACCAGTTTCTCCGGATATGACTGGATGAAACCGGAAATATCCGGTATTGTTTTGGCTAACTCAATCCCAGATATTGCTACAGCTTCTGTGTTTGTGTATTCCTGATATTATCCACAGACTTTATTATTTTGAATGTTTTTTTTTTTATCAGGGACCATTTAATTTTGTGCTTGGAATCACCAATTGGTTCCACATGGAGACACCAGCTCTACATGCTTTTATTTTCTAGGGAGAAAGCTAGAGGAACTGCGGCAAACAACATGATATTTCTGTTTGTATCGGTGGTATTTTATGCACTTGCCTAACGAAAAGACTTTGCTTTTCTCCAAAACCATTTTTAATGTGATTTTTCTCGTTCCATTGCATATGAATTTCACACGACTTTGTCCAGCTATGACTGGATGAAACTGGAAATACCTGGTTTTGTTTTGGCTAACTCAATCCGAAATATTGTGAAAGCCTCTGTGTTTGTGTTTGCGGGATATTATCAATGGACTTTCTAGTTTTGAATGTTTTTATCAGGGAACATTTAATTTTGTACCGTTGAAGACTAATTGGTTCATCATGGGAACAGGAGCTCTACACATTCGTATTTTCGGGGGAGAAAACTAGACGAACTGCGGCAAACAAACATGATATTTATGTTGGTATAGATGACATTTTATGCACTTGCCTAACGAAAATACTTTGCCTTTCTCCAAAACAATTTTTACTCTGATTTTCTCGGTCCATTGCATACGAATGCCACACCACTTTGTACGGATATGACTGGATGTAACCGGAAATATCTGCTTTTGCTTGGCTAACTCAATCCCAGATATTGCTACAGCCTCTGTGTTTGTGTTTTCTGGATATTATCAACGGACTTTATTGTTTTGAATGTTTTTTATCAGGGAACATTTAGTTTTGTGCTTGGAAACACTACTTCATTCCACATGGAGACACCATCTCTACACATTCGTATTTTCTAGGGAGAAAGCTAGAGGAACAGCGGCAAACAATCATGATATTTCTGTTTGTATCGATGGCATTTCATGCACTCATCTAAAGCAAAGACTTTGCTTTTCTCCAAACCATTTTTACTGTGATTTTCTCGGTCCACTGCATACAAATTCCACACCAGTTTGTCCGGATATGACTGGATGAAACCAGAAATATCCAGTTTTGTTTTGGATAACTCAATCCCAGATATTGCTACAGCCTTTGTGTTTGTCTCTACCTGGTATTATCCACGGACTTTATTGTTTTGAATTTTTTTAATCAGGAAACATTTAAGTTTAATCTTCGAAACACTAATTGTTTCCACATGGAGATTCCAGCTCTACACATTCGTATTTTCTAGGGAGAAACCTAGAGGAACTGGGGCAAACAAACATGATGTTGCTGTTTGTATAGATGACATTTTATGCACTTGCCTAACGAAAACTCTTTGCTTTTCTCTAAAACCTTTTTTACTGTGATTTTCTTGGTCCATTGCATAGGAATTCCAAACCACGTTTTCCGTATATGACTGGATGAAACCAGAAATATCCGGTTGTGTTTTGCTAACTCAATGCAAAATATGTTGAAAGCCTCTGTGTTTGTGTTTTCTGGATATTATCGATGGACTTTATTGTTTTGAATATTTTTATCAGGGAACATTTAATTTTGTAACGTAGAAACACTAAAGGTTCATCATGGGGACAGCAGCTCTACACATTCGTATTTTCTAGGGAGAAAGCTAGAGGAACGGCGGCAAACAAACATGATATTTCTGTTTGTATAGATGACATTTTATGCACTTTTCTAACGAAAAGACTTTGTTTTTCTCCAAAACCATTTTTAATGTGATTTTCTCTGTCCATTGCATACGAATTCCACACCAGTTTGTCCGGATATGACTGGATGAAACCGGAAATATCCGGGTTTTTTTTGGCTAACTCAATCCCAGATATTGCTACAGCCTGTGTGTTTGTGTATTCCTGATTTTATCCGTGGATTTTATTGTTTTGAATGTTTTTTATCAGGGAACATTTAATTTGTGCTTGCCAACACTAATTGGCTCCGCATGCAGACACACTTTCTACGTATTCATATTTTCTAGGTAGAAAGCTAGAGGAACTGCCGCAAACAATCATGATATTTCTGTTTGTATCGATGACATTTTATGCACTTGCCTAACGAAAAGCCTTTGCTTTTCTCCAAAACCATTTTTAATCTGATTTTCTCGGTCCATTGCATATGAATTCCACACCAGTTTCTCCGGATATGACTGGATGAAACCGGAAATATCCGGTATTGTTTTGGCTAACTCAATCCCAGATATTGCTACAGCTTCTGTGTTTGTGTATTCCTGATATTATCCACGGACTTTATTATTTTGAATGTTTTTTTTTATCAGGGAACATTTAATTTTGTGCTTGGAATCACCAATTGGTTCCACATGGAGACACCAGCTCTACATGCTTTTATTTTCTAGGGAGAAAGCTAGAGGAACTGCGGCAAACAACATGATATTTCTGTTTGTATCGGTGGTATTTTATGCACTTGCCTAACGAAAAGACTTTGCTTTTCTCCAAAACCATTTTTAATGTGATTTTTCTCGTTCCATTGCATATGAATTTCACACGACTTTGTCCAGCTATGACTGGATGAAACTGGAAATACCTGGTTTTGTTTTGGCTAACTCAATCCGAAATATTGTGAAAGCCTCTGTGTTTGTGTTTGCGGGATATTATCAATGGACTTTCTAGTTTTGAATGTTTTTATCAGGGAACATTTAATTTTGTACCGTTGAAGACTAATTGGTTCATCATGGGAACAGGAGCTCTACACATTCGTATTTTCGGGGGAGAAAACTAGACGAACTGCGGCAAACAAACATGATATTTATGTTGGTATAGATGACATTTTATGCACTTGCCTAACGAAAATACTTTGCCTTTCTCCAAAACAATTTTTACTCTGATTTTCTCGGTCCATTGCATACGAATGCCACACCACTTTGTACGGATATGACTGGATGTAACCGGAAATATCTGCTTTTGCTTGGCTAACTCAATCCCAGATATTGCTACAGCCTCTGTGTTTGTGTTTTCTGGATATTATCAACGGACTTTATTGTTTTGAATGTTTTTTATCAGGGAACATTTAGTTTTGTGCTTGGAAACACTACTTCATTCCACATGGAGACACCATCTCTACACATTCGTATTTTCTAGGGAGAAAGCTAGAGGAACAGCGGCAAACAATCGTGATATTTCTGTTTGTATCGATGGCATTTCATGCACTCATCTAAAGCAAAGACTTTGCTTTTCTCCAAACCATTTTTACTGTGATTTTCTCGGTCCACTGCATACAAATTCCACACCAGTTTGTCCGGATATGACTGGATGAAACCGGAAATATCCAGTTTTGTTTTGGATAACTCAATCCCAGATATTGCTACAGCCTTTGTGTTTGTCTCTACCTGGTATTATCCACGGACTTTATTGTTTTGAATTTTTTTAATCAGGAAACATTTAAGTTTAATCTTCGAAACACTAATTGTTTCCACATGGAGATTCCAGCTCTACACATTCGTATTTTCTAGGGAGAAACCTAGAGGAACTGGGGCAAACAAACATGATGTTGCTGTTTGTATAGATGACATTTTATGCACTTGCCTAACGAAAACTCTTTGCTTTTCTCTAAAACCTTTTTTACTGTGATTTTCTTGGTCCATTGCATAGGAATTCCAAACCACGTTTTCCGTATATGACTGGATGAAACCAGAAATATCCGGTTGTGTTTTGCTAACTCAATGCAAAATATGTTGAAAGCCTCTGTGTTTGTGTTTTCTGGATATTATCGATGGACTTTATTGTTTTGAATATTTTTATCAGGGAACATTTAATTTTGTAACGTAGAAACACTAAAGGTTCATCATGGGGACAGCAGCTCTACACATTCGTATTTTCTAGGGAGAAAGCTAGAGGAACGGCGGCAAACAAACATGATATTTCTGTTTGTATAGATGACATTTTATGCACTTTTCTAACGAAAAGACTTTGTTTTTCTCCAAAACCATTTTTAATGTGATTTTCTCTGTCCATTGCATACGAATTCCACACCAGTTTGTCCGGATATGACTGGATGAAACCGGAAATATCCGGGTTTTTTTTGGCTAACTCAATCCCAGATATTGCTACAGCCTGTGTGTTTGTGTATTCCTGATTTTATCCGTGGATTTCATTGTTTTGAATGTTTTTTATCAGGGAACATTTAATTTGTGCTTGCCAACACTAATTGGCTCCGCATGCAGACACACTTTCTACGTATTCATATTTTCTAGGTAGAAAGCTAGAGGAACTGCCGCAAACAATCATGATATTTCTGTTTGTATCGATGACATTTTATGCACTTGCCTAACGAAAAGCCTTTGCTTTTCTCCAAAACCATTTTTAATCTGATTTTCTCAGTCCATTGCATATGAATTCCACACCAGTTTCTCCGGATATGACTGGATGAAACCGGAAATATCCGGTATTGTTTTGGCTAACTCAATCCCAGATATTGCTACAGCTTCTGTGTTTGTGTATTCCTGATATTATCCACGGACTTTATTATTTTGAATGTTTTTTTTTATCAGGGAACATTTAATTTTGTGCTTGGAATCACCAATTGGTTCCACATGGAGACACCAGCTCTACATGCTTTTATTTTCTAGGGAGAAAGCTAGAGGAACTGCGGCAAACAACATGATATTTCTGTTTGTATCGGTGGTATTTTATGCACTTGCCTAACGAAAAGACTTTGCTTTTCTCCAAAACCATTTTTAATGTGATTTTTCTCGTTCCATTGCATATGAATTTCACACGACTTTGTCCAGCTATGACTGGATGAAACTGGAAATACCTGGTTTTGTTTTGGCTAACTCAATCCGAAATATTGTGAAAGCCTCTGTGTTTGTGTTTGCGGGATATTATCAATGGACTTTCTAGTTTTGAATGTTTTTATCAGGGAACATTTAATTTTGTACCGTTGAAGACTAATTGGTTCATCATGGGAACAGGAGCTCTACACATTCGTATTTTCGGGGGAGAAAACTAGACGAACTGCGGCAAACAAACATGATATTTATGTTGGTATAGATGACATTTTATGCACTTGCCTAACGAAAATACTTTGCCTTTCTCCAAAACAATTTTTACTCTGATTTTCTCGGTCCATTGCATACGAATGCCACACCACTTTGTACGGATATGACTGGATGTAACCGGAAATATCTGCTTTTGCTTGGCTAACTCAATCCCAGATATTGCTACAGCCTCTGTGTTTGTGTTTTCTGGATATTATCAACGGACTTTATTGTTTTGAATGTTTTTTATCAGGGAACATTTAGTTTTGTGCTTGGAAACACTACTTCATTCCACATGGAGACACCATCTCTACACATTCGTATTTTCTAGGAAGAAAGCTAGAGGAACAGCGGCAAACAATCGTGATATTTCTGTTTGTATCGATGGCATTTCATGCACTCATCTAAAGCAAAGACTTTGCTTTTCTCCAAACCATTTTTACTGTGATTTTCTCGGTCCACTGCATACAAATTCCACACCAGTTTGTCCGGATATGACTGGATGAAACCGGAAATATCCAGTTTTGTTTTGGATAACTCAATCCCAGATATTGCTACAGCCTTTGTGTTTGTCTCTACCTGGTATTATCCACGGACTTTATTGTTTTGAATTTTTTTAATCAGGAAACATTTAAGTTTAATCTTCGAAACACTAATTGTTTCCACATGGAGATTCCAGCTCTACACATTCGTATTTTCTAGGGAGAAACCTAGAGGAACTGGGGCAAACAAACATGATGTTGCTGTTTGTATAGATGACATTTTATGCACTTGCCTAACGAAAACTCTTTGCTTTTCTCTAAAACCTTTTTTACTGTGATTTTCTTGGTCCATTGCATAGGAATTCCAAACCACGTTTTCCGTATATGACTGGATGAAACCAGAAATATCCGGTTGTGTTTTGCTAACTCAATGCAAAATATGTTGAAAGCCTCTGTGTTTGTGTTTTCTGGATATTATCGATGGACTTTATTGTTTTGAATATTTTTATCAGGGAACATTTAATTTTGTAACGTAGAAACACTAAAGGTTCATCATGGGGACAGCAGCTCTACACATTCGTATTTTCTAGGGAGAAAGCTAGAGGAACGGCGGCAAACAAACATGATATTTCTGTTTGTATAGATGACATTTTATGCACTTTTCTAACGAAAAGACTTTGTTTTTCTCCAAAACCATTTTTAATGTGATTTTCTCTGTCCATTGCATACGAATTCCACACCAGTTTGTCCGGATATGACTGGATGAAACCGGAAATATCCGGGTTTATTTTGGCTAACACAATCCCAGATATTGCTACAGCCTGTGTGTTTGTGTATTCCTGATTTTATCTGTGGATTTCATTGTTTTGAATGTTTTTTATCAGGGAACATTTAATTTGTGCTTGCAAACACTAATTGGCTCCGCATGCAGACGTATTCATATTTTCTAGGTAGAAAGCTAGAGGAACTGCCGCAAACAATCATGATATTTCTGTTTGTATCGATGACATTTTATGCACTTGCCTAACGAAAAGCCTTTGCTTTTCTCCAAAACCATTTTTAATCTGATTTTCTCGGTCCATTGCATATGAATTCCACACCAGTTTCTCCGGATATGACTGGATGAAACCGGAAATATCCGGTATTGTTTTGGCTAACTCAATCCCAACTATTGCTACAGCTTCTGTGTTTGTGTATTCCTGATATTATCCACGGACTTTATTATTTTGAATGTTTTTTTATCAGGGACCATTTAATTTTGTGCTTGGAATCACCAATTGGTTCCACATGGAGACACCAGCTCTACATGCTTTTATTTTCTAGGGAGAAAGCTAGAGGAACTGCGGCAAACAACATGATATTTCTGTTTGTATCGGTGGTATTTTATGCACTTACCTAACGAAAAGACTTTGCTTTTCTCCAAAACCATTTTTAATGTGATTTTTCTCGTTCCATTGCATATGAATTTCACACGACTTTGTCCAGCTATGACTGGATGAAACTGGAAATACCTGGTTTTGTTTTGGCTAACTCAATCCGAAATATTGTGAAATCCTCTGTGTTTGTGTTTGCAGGATATTATCAATGGACTTTCTAGTTTTGAATGTTTTTATCAGGGAACATTTAATTTTGTACCGTTGAAGACTAATTGGTTCATCATGGGAACAGGAGCTCTACACATTCGTATTTTCGGGGGAGAAAACTAGACGAACTGCGGCAAACAAACATGATATTTATGTTGGTATAGATGACATTTTATGCACTTGCCTAACGAAAATACTTTGCCTTTCTCCAAAACAATTTTTACTCTGATTTTCTCGGTCCATTGCATACGAATGCCACACCACTTTGTACGGATATGACTGGATGTAACCGGAAATATCTGCTTTTGCTTGGCTAACTCAATCCCAGATATTGCTACAGCCTCTGTGTTTGTGTTTTCTGGATATTATCAACGGACTTTATTGTTTTGAATGTTTTTTATCAGGGAACATTTAGTTTTGTGCTTGGAAACACTACTTCATTCCACATGGAGACACCATCTCTACACATTCGTATTTTCTAGGGAGAAAGCTAGAGGAACAGCAGCAAACAATCATGATATTTCTGTTTGTATCGATGGCATTTCATGCACTCATCTAAAGCAAAGACTTTGCTTTTCTCCAAACCATTTTTACTGTGATTTTCTCGGTCCACTGCATACAAATTCCACACCAGTTTGTCCGGATATGACTGGATGAAACCGGAAATATCCAGTTTTGTTTTGGATAACTCAATCCCAGATATTGCTACAGCCTTTGTGTTTGTCTCTACCTGGTATTATCCACGGACTTTATTGTTTTGAATTTTTTTATTCAGGAAACATTTAAGTTTAATCTTCGAAACACTAATTGTTTCCACATGGAGATTCCAGCTCTACACATTCGTATTTTCTAGGGAGAAACCTAGAGGAACTGGGGCAAACAAACATGATGTTGCTGTTTGTATAGATGACATTTTATGCACTTGCCTAACGAAAACTCTTTGCTTTTCTCTAAAACCTTTTTTACTGTGATTTTCTTGGTCCATTGCATAGGAATTCCAAACCACGTTTTCCGTATATGACTGGATGAAACCAGAAATATCCGGTTGTGTTTTGCTAACTCAATGCAAAATATGTTGAAAGCCTCTGTGTTTGTGTTTTCTGGATATTATCGATGGACTTTATTGTTTTGAATATTTTATCAGGGAACATTTAATTTTGTAACGTAGAAACACTAAAGGTTCATCATGGGGACAGCAGCTCTACACATTCGTATTTTCTAGGGAGAAAGCTAGAGGAACGGCGGCAAACAAACATGATATTTCTGTTTGTATAGATGACATTTTATGCACTTTTCTAACGAAAAGACTTTGTTTTTCTCCAAAACCATTTTTAATGTGATTTTCTCTGTCCATTGCATACGAATTCCACACCAGTTTGTCCGGATATGACTGGATGAAACCGGAAATATCCGGGTTTTTTTTGGCTAACTCAATCCCAGATATTGCTACAGCCTGTGTGTTTGTGTATTCCTGATTTTATCCGTGGATTTCATTGTTTTGAATGTTTTTTATCAGGGAACATTTAATTTGTGCTTGCCAACACTAATTGGCTCCGCATGCAGACACACTTTCTACGTATTCATATTTTCTAGGTAGAAAGCTAGAGGAACTGCCGCAAACAATCATGATATTTCTGTTTGTATCGATGACATTTTATGCACTTGCCTAACGAAAAGCCTTTGCTTTTCTCCAAAACCATTTTTAATCTGATTTTCTCAGTCCATTGCATATGAATTCCACACCAGTTTCTCCGGATATGACTGGATGAAACCGGAAATATCCGGTATTGTTTTGGCTAACTCAATCCCAGATATTGCTACAGCTTCTGTGTTTGTGTATTCCTGATATTATCCACGGACTTTATTATTTTGAATGTTTTTTTTTATCAGGGAACATTTAATTTTGTGCTTGGAATCACCAATTGGTTCCACATGGAGACACCAGCTCTACATGCTTTTATTTTCTAGGGAGAAAGCTAGAGGAACTGCGGCAAACAACATGATATTTCTGTTTGTATCGGTGGTATTTTATGCACTTGCCTAACGAAAAGACTTTGCTTTTCTCCAAAACCATTTTTAATGTGATTTTTCTCATTCCATTGCATATGAATTTCACACGACTTTGTCCAGCTATGACTGGATGAAACTGGAAATACCTGGTTTTGTTTTGGCTAACTCAATCCGAAATATTGTGAAAGCCTCTGTGTTTGTGTTTGCGGGATATTATCAATGGACTTTCTAGTTTTGAATGTTTTTATCAGGGAACATTTAATTTTGTACCGTTGAAGACTAATTGGTTCATCATGGGAACAGGAGCTCTACACATTCGTATTTTCGGGGGAGAAAACTAGACGAACTGCGGCAAACAAACATGATATTTATGTTGGTATAGATGACATTTTATGCACTTGCCTAACGAAAATACTTTGCCTTTCTCCAAAACAATTTTTACTCTGATTTTCTCGGTCCATTGCATACGAATGCCACACCACTTTGTACGGATATGACTGGATGTAACCGGAAATATCTGCTTTTGCTTGGCTAACTCAATCCCAGATATTGCTACAGCCTCTGTGTTTGTGTTTTCTGGATATTATCAACGGACTTTATTGTTTTGAATGTTTTTTATCAGGGAACATTTAGTTTTGTGCTTGGAAACACTACTTCATTCCACATGGAGACACCATCTCTACACATTCGTATTTTCTAGGGAGAAAGCTAGAGGAACAGCAGCAAACAATCATGATATTTCTGTTTGTATCGATGGCATTTCATGCACTCATCTAAAGCAAAGACTTTGCTTTTCTCCAAACCATTTTTACTGTGATTTTCTCGGTCCACTGCATACAAATTCCACACCAGTTTGTCCGGATATGACTGGATGAAACCGGAAATATCCAGTTTTGTTTTGGATAACTCAATCCCAGATATTGCTACAGCCTTTGTGTTTGTCTCTACCTGGTATTATCCACGGACTTTATTGTTTTGAATTTTTTTATTCAGGAAACATTTAAGTTTAATCTTCGAAACACTAATTGTTTCCACATGGAGATTCCAGCTCTACACATTCGTATTTTCTAGGGAGAAACCTAGAGGAACTGGGGCAAACAAACATGATGTTGCTGTTTGTATAGATGACATTTTATGCACTTGCCTAACGAAAACTCTTTGCTTTTCTCTAAAACCTTTTTTACTGTGATTTTCTTGGTCCATTGCATAGGAATTCCAAACCACGTTTTCCGTATATGACTGGATGAAACCAGAAATATCCGGTTGTGTTTTGCTAACTCAATGCAAAATATGTTGAAAGCCTCTGTGTTTGTGTTTTCTGGATATTATCGATGGACTTTATTGTTTTGAATATTTTATCAGGGAACATTTAATTTTGTAACGTAGAAACACTAAAGGTTCATCATGGGGACAGCAGCTCTACACATTCGTATTTTCTAGGGAGAAAGCTAGAGGAACGGCGGCAAACAAACATGATATTTCTGTTTGTATAGATGACATTTTATGCACTTTTCTAACGAAAAGACTTTGTTTTTCTCCAAAACCATTTTTAATGTGATTTTCTCTGTCCATTGCATACGAATTCCACACCAGTTTGTCCGGATATGACTGGATGAAACCGGAAATATCCGGGTTTTTTTTGGCTAACTCAATCCCAGATATTGCTACAGCCTGTGTGTTTGTGTATTCCTGATTTTATCCGTGGATTTCATTGTTTTGAATGTTTTTTATCAGGGAACATTTAATTTGTGCTTGCCAACACTAATTGGCTCCGCATGCAGACACACTTTCTACGTATTCATATTTTCTAGGTAGAAAGCTAGAGGAACTGCCGCAAACAATCATGATATTTCTGTTTGTATCGATGACATTTTATGCACTTGCCTAACGAAAAGCCTTTGCTTTTCTCCAAAACCATTTTTAATCTGATTTTCTCAGTCCATTGCATATGAATTCCACACCAGTTTCTCCGGATATGACTGGATGAAACCGGAAATATCCGGTATTGTTTTGGCTAACTCAATCCCAGATATTGCTACAGCTTCTGTGTTTGTGTATTCCTGATATTATCCACGGACTTTATTATTTTGAATGTTTTTTTTTATCAGGGAACATTTAATTTTGTGCTTGGAATCACCAATTGGTTCCACATGGAGACACCAGCTCTACATGCTTTTATTTTCTAGGGAGAAAGCTAGAGGAACTGCGGCAAACAACATGATATTTCTGTTTGTATCGGTGGTATTTTATGCACTTGCCTAACGAAAAGACTTTGCTTTTCTCCAAAACCATTTTTAATGTGATTTTTCTCATTCCATTGCATATGAATTTCACACGACTTTGTCCAGCTATGACTGGATGAAACTGGAAATACCTGGTTTTGTTTTGGCTAACTCAATCCGAAATATTGTGAAAGCCTCTGTGTTTGTGTTTGCGGGATATTATCAATGGACTTTCTAGTTTTGAATGTTTTTATCAGGGAACATTTAATTTTGTACCGTTGAAGACTAATTGGTTCATCATGGGAACAGGAGCTCTACACATTCGTATTTTCGGGGGAGAAAACTAGACGAACTGCGGCAAACAAACATGATATTTATGTTGGTATAGATGATATTTTATGCACTTGCCTAACGAAAATACTTTGCCTTTCTCCAAAACAATTTTTACTCTGATTTTCTCGGTCCATTGCATACGAATGCCACACCACTTTGTACGGATATGACTGGATGTAACCGGAAATATCTGCTTTTGCTTGGCTAACTCAATCCCAGATATTGCTACAGCCTCTGTGTTTGTGTTTTCTGGATATTATCAATGGACTTTATTGTTTTGAATGTTTTTTATCAGGGAACATTTAGTTTTGTGCTTGGAAACACTACTTCATTCCACATGGAGACACCATCTCTACACATTCGTATTTTCTAGGGAGAAAGCTAGAGGAACAGCGGCAAACAATCGTGATATTTCTGTTTGTATCGATGGCATTTCATGCACTCATCTAAAGCAAAGACTTTGCTTTTCTCCAAACCATTTTTACTGTGATTTTCTCGGTCCACTGCATACAAATTCCACACCAGTTTGTCCGGATATGACTGGATGAAACCGGAAATATCCAGTTTTGTTTTGGATAACTCAATCCCAGATATTGCTACAGCCTTTGTGTTTGTCTCTACCTGGTATTATCCACGGACTTTATTGTTTTGAATTTTTTTAATCAGGAAACATTTAAGTTTAATCTTCGAAACACTAATTGTTTCCACATGGAGATTCCAGCTCTACACATTCGTATTTTCTAGGGAGAAACCTAGAGGAACTGGGGCAAACAAACATGATGTTGCTGTTTGTATAGATGACATTTTATGCACTTGCCTAACGAAAACTCTTTGCTTTTCTCTAAAACCTTTTTTACTGTGATTTTCTTGGTCCATTGCATAGGAATTCCAAACCACGTTTTCCGTATATGACTGGATGAAACCAGAAATATCCGGTTGTGTTTTGCTAACTCAATGCAAAATATGTTGAAAGCCTCTGTGTTTGTGTTTTCTGGATATTATCGATGGACTTTATTGTTTTGAATATTTTTATCAGGGAACATTTAATTTTGTAACGTAGAAACACTAAAGGTTCATCATGGGGACAGCAGCTCTACACATTCGTATTTTCTAGGGAGAAAGCTAGAGGAACGGCGGCAAACAAACATGATATTTCTGTTTGTATAGATGACATTTTATGCACTTTTCTAACGAAAAGACTTTGTTTTTCTCCAAAACCATTTTTAATGTGATTTTCTCTGTCCATTGCATACGAATTCCACACCAGTTTGTCCGGATATGACTGGATGAAACCGGAAATATCCGGGTTTTTTTTGGCTAACTCAATCCCAGATATTGCTACAGCCTGTGTGTTTGTGTATTCCTGATTTTATCCGTGGATTTCATTGTTTTGAATGTTTTTTATCAGGGAACATTTAATTTGTGCTTGCCAACACTAATTGGCTCCGCATGCAGACACACTTTCTACGTATTCATATTTTCTAGGTAGAAAGCTAGAGGAACTGCCGCAAACAATCATGATATTTCTGTTTGTATCGATGACATTTTATGCACTTGCCTAACGAAAAGCCTTTGCTTTTCTCCAAAACCATTTTTAATCTGATTTTCTCAGTCCATTGCATATGAATTCCACACCAGTTTCTCCGGATATGACTGGATGAAACCGGAAATATCCGGTATTGTTTTGGCTAACTCAATCCCAGATATTGCTACAGCTTCTGTGTTTGTGTATTCCTGATATTATCCACGGACTTTATTATTTTGAATGTTTTTTTTTATCAGGGAACATTTAATTTTGTGCTTGGAATCACCAATTGGTTCCACATGGAGACACCAGCTCTATATGCTTTTATTTTCTAGGGAGAAAGCTAGAGGAACTGCGGCAAACAACATGATATTTCTGTTTGTATCGGTGGTATTTTATGCACTTGCCTAACGAAAAGACTTTGCTTTTCTCCAAAACCATTTTTAATGTGATTTTTCTCATTCCATTGCATATGAATTTCACACGACTTTGTCCAGCTATGACTGGATGAAACTGGAAATACCTGGTTTTGTTTTGGCTAACTCAATCCGAAATATTGTGAAAGCCTCTGTGTTTGTGTTTGCGGGATATTATCAATGGACTTTCTAGTTTTGAATGTTTTTATCAGGGAACATTTAATTTTGTACCGTTGAAGACTAATTGGTTCATCATGGGAACAGGAGCTCTACACATTCGTATTTTCGGGGGAGAAAACTAGACGAACTGCGGCAAACAAACATGATATTTATGTTGGTATAGATGATATTTTATGCACTTGCCTAACGAAAATACTTTGCCTTTCTCCAAAACAATTTTTACTCTGATTTTCTCGGTCCATTGCATACGAATGCCACACCACTTTGTACGGATATGACTGGATGTAACCGGAAATATCTGCTTTTGCTTGGCTAACTCAATCCCAGATATTGCTACAGCCTCTGTGTTTGTGTTTTCTGGATATTATCAACGGACTTTATTGTTTTGAATGTTTTTTTATCAGGGAACATTTAGTTTTGTGCTTGGAAACACTACTTCATTCCACATGGAGACACCATCTCTACACATTCGTATTTTCTAGGGAGAAAGCTAGAGGAACAGCGGCAAACAATCGTGATATTTCTGTTTGTATCGATGGCATTTCATGCACTCATCTAAAGCAAAGACTTTGCTTTTCTCCAAACCATTTTTACTGTGATTTTCTCGGTCCACTGCATACAAATTCCACACCAGTTTGTCCGGATATGACTGGATGAAACCGGAAATATCCAGTTTTGTTTTGGATAACTCAATCCCAGATATTGCTACAGCCTTTGTGTTTGTCTCTACCTGGTATTATCCACGGACTTTATTGTTTTGAATTTTTTTAATCAGGAAACATTTAAGTTTAATCTTCGAAACACTAATTGTTTCCACATGGAGATTCCAGCTCTACACATTCGTATTTTCTAGGGAGAAACCTAGAGGAACTGGGGCAAACAAACATGATGTTGCTGTTTGTATA
This sequence comes from Lepus europaeus, assembly GCF_033115175.1. Classification (NCBI taxonomy): domain Eukaryota; kingdom Metazoa; phylum Chordata; class Mammalia; order Lagomorpha; family Leporidae; genus Lepus; species Lepus europaeus. The sequence continues at coordinate 305,353 of NW_026909019.1, read as the reverse complement.
GATGACATTTTATGCACTTGCCTAACGAAAACTCTTTGCTTTTCTCTAAAACCTTTTTTACTGTGATTTTCTTGGTCCATTGCATAGGAATTCCAAACCACGTTTTCCGTATATGACTGGATGAAACCAGAAATATCCGGTTGTGTTTTGCTAACTCAATGCAAAATATGTTGAAAGCCTCTGTGTTTGTGTTTTCTGGATATTATCGATGGACTTTATTGTTTTGAATATTTTTATCAGGGAACATTTAATTTTGTAACGTAGAAACACTAAAGGTTCATCATGGGGACAGCAGCTCTACACATTCGTATTTTCTAGGGAGAAAGCTAGAGGAACGGCGGCAAACAAACATGATATTTCTGTTTGTATAGATGACATTTTATGCACTTTTCTAACGAAAAGACTTTGTTTTTCTCCAAAACCATTTTTAATGTGATTTTCTCTGTCCATTGCATACGAATTCCACACCAGTTTGTCCGGATATGACTGGATGAAACCGGAAATATCCGGGTTTTTTTTGGCTAACTCAATCCCAGATATTGCTACAGCCTGTGTGTTTGTGTATTCCTGATTTTATCCGTGGATTTTATTGTTTTGAATGTTTTTTATCAGGGAACATTTAATTTGTGCTTGCCAACACTAATTGGCTCCGCATGCAGACACACTTTCTACGTATTCATATTTTCTAGGTAGAAAGCTAGAGGAACTGCCGCAAACAATCATGATATTTCTGTTTGTATCGATGACATTTTATGCACTTGCCTAACGAAAAGCCTTTGCTTTTCTCCAAAACCATTTTTAATCTGATTTTCTCGGTCCATTGCATATGAATTCCACACCAGTTTCTCCGGATATGACTGGATGAAACCGGAAATATCCGGTATTGTTTTGGCTAACTCAATCCCAGATATTGCTACAGCTTCTGTGTTTGTGTATTCCTGATATTATCCACGGACTTTATTATTTTGAATGTTTTTTTTTATCAGGGAACATTTAATTTTGTGCTTGGAATCACCAATTGGTTCCACATGGAGACACCAGCTCTACATGCTTTTATTTTCTAGGGAGAAAGCTAGAGGAACTGCGGCAAACAACATGATATTTCTGTTTGTATCGGTGGTATTTTATGCACTTGCCTAACGAAAAGACTTTGCTTTTCTCCAAAACCATTTTTAATGTGATTTTTCTCGTTCCATTGCATATGAATTTCACACGACTTTGTCCAGCTATGACTGGATGAAACTGGAAATACCTGGTTTTGTTTTGGCTAACTCAATCCGAAATATTGTGAAAGCCTCTGTGTTTGTGTTTGCGGGATATTATCAATGGACTTTCTAGTTTTGAATGTTTTTATCAGGGAACATTTAATTTTGTACCGTTGAAGACTAATTGGTTCATCATGGGAACAGGAGCTCTACACATTCGTATTTTCGGGGGAGAAAACTAGACGAACTGCGGCAAACAAACATGATATTTATGTTGGTATAGATGACATTTTATGCACTTGCCTAACGAAAATACTTTGCCTTTCTCCAAAACAATTTTTACTCTGATTTTCTCGGTCCATTGCATACGAATGCCACACCACTTTGTACGGATATGACTGGATGTAACCGGAAATATCTGCTTTTGCTTGGCTAACTCAATCCCAGATATTGCTACAGCCTCTGTGTTTGTGTTTTCTGGATATTATCAACGGACTTTATTGTTTTGAATGTTTTTTTATCAGGGAACATTTAGTTTTGTGCTTGGAAACACTACTTCATTCCACATGGAGACACCATCTCTACACATTCGTATTTTCTAGGGAGAAAGCTAGAGGAACAGCGGCAAACAATCGTGATATTTCTGTTTGTATCGATGGCATTTCATGCACTCATCTAAAGCAAAGACTTTGCTTTTCTCCAAACCATTTTTACTGTGATTTTCTCGGTCCACTGCATACAAATTCCACACCAGTTTGTCCGGATATGACTGGATGAAACCGGAAATATCCAGTTTTGTTTTGGATAACTCAATCCCAGATATTGCTACAGCCTTTGTGTTTGTCTCTACCTGGTATTATCCACGGACTTTATTGTTTTGAATTTTTTTAATCAGGAAACATTTAAGTTTAATCTTCGAAACACTAATTGTTTCCACATGGAGATTCCAGCTCTACACATTCGTATTTTCTAGGGAGAAACCTAGAGGAACTGGGGCAAACAAACATGATGTTGCTGTTTGTATAGATGACATTTTATGCACTTGCCTAACGAAAACTCTTTGCTTTTCTCTAAAACCTTTTTTACTGTGATTTTCTTGGTCCATTGCATAGGAATTCCAAACCACGTTTTCCGTATATGACTGGATGAAACCAGAAATATCCGGTTGTGTTTTGCTAACTCAATGCAAAATATGTTGAAAGCCTCTGTGTTTGTGTTTTCTGGATATTATCGATGGACTTTATTGTTTTGAATATTTTTATCAGGGAACATTTAATTTTGTAACGTAGAAACACTAAAGGTTCATCATGGGGACAGCAGCTCTACACATTCGTATTTTCTAGGGAGAAAGCTAGAGGAACGGCGGCAAACAAACATGATATTTCTGTTTGTATAGATGACATTTTATGCACTTTTCTAACGAAAAGACTTTGTTTTTCTCCAAAACCATTTTTAATGTGATTTTCTCTGTCCATTGCATACGAATTCCACACCAGTTTGTCCGGATATGACTGGATGAAACCGGAAATATCCGGGTTTTTTTTGGCTAACTCAATCCCAGATATTGCTACAGCCTGTGTGTTTGTGTATTCCTGATTTTATCCGTGGATTTTATTGTTTTGAATGTTTTTTATCAGGGAACATTTAATTTGTGCTTGCCAACACTAATTGGCTCCGCATGCAGACACACTTTCTACGTATTCATATTTTCTAGGTAGAAAGCTAGAGGAACTGCCGCAAACAATCATGATATTTCTGTTTGTATCGATGACATTTTATGCACTTGCCTAACGAAAAGCCTTTGCTTTTCTCCAAAACCATTTTTAATCTGATTTTCTCGGTCCATTGCATATGAATTCCACACCAGTTTCTCCGGATATGACTGGATGAAACCGGAAATATCCGGTATTGTTTTGGCTAACTCAATCCCAGATATTGCTACAGCTTCTGTGTTTGTGTATTCCTGATATTATCCACGGACTTTATTATTTTGAATGTTTTTTTTTATCAGGGAACATTTAATTTTGTGCTTGGAATCACCAATTGGTTCCACATGGAGACACCAGCTCTACATGCTTTTATTTTCTAGGGAGAAAGCTAGAGGAACTGCGGCAAACAACATGATATTTCTGTTTGTATCGGTGGTATTTTATGCACTTGCCTAACGAAAAGACTTTGCTTTTCTCCAAAACCATTTTTAATGTGATTTTTCTCGTTCCATTGCATATGAATTTCACACGACTTTGTCCAGCTATGACTGGATGAAACTGGAAATACCTGGTTTTGTTTTGGCTAACTCAATCCGAAATATTGTGAAAGCCTCTGTGTTTGTGTTTGCGGGATATTATCAATGGACTTTCTAGTTTTGAATGTTTTTATCAGGGAACATTTAATTTTGTACCGTTGAAGACTAATTGGTTCATCATGGGAACAGGAGCTCTACACATTCGTATTTTCGGGGGAGAAAACTAGACGAACTGCGGCAAACAAACATGATATTTATGTTGGTATAGATGACATTTTATGCACTTGCCTAACGAAAATACTTTGCCTTTCTCCAAAACAATTTTTACTCTGATTTTCTCGGTCCATTGCATACGAATGCCACACCACTTTGTACGGATATGACTGGATGTAACCGGAAATATCTGCTTTTGCTTGGCTAACTCAATCCCAGATATTGCTACAGCCTCTGTGTTTGTGTTTTCTGGATATTATCAACGGACTTTATTGTTTTGAATGTTTTTTATCAGGGAACATTTAGTTTTGTGCTTGGAAACACTACTTCATTCCACATGGAGACACCATCTCTACACATTCGTATTTTCTAGGGAGAAAGCTAGAGGAACAGCGGCAAACAATCGTGATATTTCTGTTTGTATCGATGGCATTTCATGCACTCATCTAAAGCAAAGACTTTGCTTTTCTCCAAACCATTTTTACTGTGATTTTCTCGGTCCACTGCATACAAATTCCACACCAGTTTGTCCGGATATGACTGGATGAAACCGGAAATATCCAGTTTTGTTTTGGATAACTCAATCCCAGATATTGCTACAGCCTTTGTGTTTGTCTCTACCTGGTATTATCCACGGACTTTATTGTTTTGAATTTTTTTAATCAGGAAACATTTAAGTTTAATCTTCGAAACACTAATTGTTTCCACATGGAGATTCCAGCTCTACACATTCGTATTTTCTAGGGAGAAACCTAGAGGAACTGGGGCAAACAAACATGATGTTGCTGTTTGTATAGATGACATTTTATGCACTTGCCTAACGAAAACTCTTTGCTTTTCTCTAAAACCTTTTTTACTGTGATTTTCTTGGTCCATTGCATAGGAATTCCAAACCACGTTTTCCGTATATGACTGGATGAAACCAGAAATATCCGGTTGTGTTTTGCTAACTCAATGCAAAATATGTTGAAAGCCTCTGTGTTTGTGTTTTCTGGATATTATCGATGGACTTTATTGTTTTGAATATTTTTATCAGGGAACATTTAATTTTGTAACGTAGAAACACTAAAGGTTCATCATGGGGACAGCAGCTCTACACATTCGTATTTTCTAGGGAGAAAGCTAGAGGAACGGCGGCAAACAAACATGATATTTCTGTTTGTATAGATGACATTTTATGCACTTTTCTAACGAAAAGACTTTGTTTTTCTCCAAAACCATTTTTAATGTGATTTTCTCTGTCCATTGCATACGAATTCCACACCAGTTTGTCCGGATATGACTGGATGAAACCGGAAATATCCGGGTTTTTTTTGGCTAACTCAATCCCAGATATTGCTACAGCCTGTGTGTTTGTGTATTCCTGATTTTATCCGTGGATTTTATTGTTTTGAATGTTTTTTATCAGGGAACATTTAATTTGTGCTTGCCAACACTAATTGGCTCCGCATGCAGACACACTTTCTACGTATTCATATTTTCTAGGTAGAAAGCTAGAGGAACTGCCGCAAACAATCATGATATTTCTGTTTGTATCGATGACATTTTATGCACTTGCCTAACGAAAAGCCTTTGCTTTTCTCCAAAACCATTTTTAATCTGATTTTCTCGGTCCATTGCATATGAATTCCACACCAGTTTCTCCGGATATGACTGGATGAAACCGGAAATATCCGGTATTGTTTTGGCT